>NC_134483.1:11937352-12022352 GCF_040206685.1 Ascaphus truei
CCAAACTTTTTCGGTTCAAGGCTCCCCAAGGCAATCAGAATTTTTTCAAGGCTCCCCAAGGCGATCAGGATTTTTACGCGGCGCCCAAAGTAAAAACAAAGGTGTACATACATACATAGGTGTACAAACATACCTAACAGTTGCAGTGCGCAGTTGGTGTCTCTCTCAGACACTCTCACTCTCTCTCACACACTCTAACTCTCTCTGACCTCACTCTCTCTCTCTCTGACCTCTCTCTGACCGCACTCTCTCTCTCTGACCTCACTCTCTCTCCTCACTCTCTCTCTCTGACCTCACACTCTCTCTCTCTGACCTCACACTCTCTCTCTCTGACCTCACACTCTCTCTCTCTCTGACCTCTGACCTCACATTCTCTCTGACCTCCCTCTCTCTCTCTCTCTGACCTCAAACTCTCTCTGACCTCAGCACTCTCTCTCTCTCTGACCTCACACTCTCTCTGACCTCACACTCTCTCTGACCTCACATTCTCTCTGACCTCCCTCTCTCTCTGACCTCACTCTCTCTCTCTGACCTCACTCTCTCTCTCTCTCTGACCTCACTCTCTCTCTCTCTGACCTCACTCTCTCTCTCTCTGACCTCACTCTCTCTCTCTGACCTCACTCTTTCTCTCTCTCTCTCTCTCTCTGACCTCACTCTCTCTCTCTGACCTCACTCTCTCTCTCTCTCTCTGACCTCACTCTCTCTCTCTCTGACCTCACTCTCTCTCTCTCTGACCTCACTTTCTCTCTCTCTCTCTCTCTCTCTCTGACCTCACTCTCTCTCTCTCTCTCTCTCTCTCTCTCTGACCTCACTCTCTCTCTCCCTGACCTCACTCTCTCTCTCTCTGACCTCACTCTCTCTCTCTCTGACCTCACTCTCTCTCTCTCTGACCTCACTCTCTCTCTCTCTCTCTCTGACCTCACTCTCTCTCTCTCTGACCTCACTCTCTCTCTCTCTCTCTGACCTCACTCTCTCTCTCTCTCTGACCTCACTCTCTCTCTGACCCCCCTCTCTCTCTCTCTCTGACCTCACTCTCTATGACCTCACTCTCTCTCTCTCTCTATGACCTCACTCTCTCTCTCTCTCTCTGACCTCACTCTCTCTCTCTCTCTGACCTCACTCTCTCTCTCTCTCTCTCTCTGACCTCACTCTCTCTCTCAGACACACACAAATAAATACACACATAAATACACACACACACACACACACACAAATACACACACACACAAATAAATACACACACACACACACACAAATAAATACACACAGATACACACACACTGATGCAGATACACACACACAAATAAATACACACAGATACGGGGGGGTGGGGGAGGGTATGGCTGAACGGCCCGGTCCCTGCACGGGGGAGGTCAGTGCTGCGGGGGCCTGTGCCACGTGGGGGGAGGGCCGGTGTGCTGCGGGGAGGGAGGGGGGGGGGTGCCGCTGCAGTGCTGCTGGGAGACATCTGTCTCCCGGTGCTGCTCCTCCAGCGTGAGCGCCGGGCCTCCCTCTCTCAGCGTAGGCAGCTCAGCGTCGCTGAGCCGGGCTGAACAGATGCACAAAGCCCCTGCATCTGTAATCAACGCGGCTATAGTTCCTCCGGCCTGGGACATAGTAAGCGCTTAGGTGCTGCTGCTCGCTCTTGCTTGCTGCCGCTCGCTCTACCAGGAGCTTTTTGCTGTCCTGGCAGAGGAGACAGCAAGCGCGCTTGGGAGGCGGGTATCACTGTGTGTGTTTGTCACTTGGTAGCTGTGTGTGTGTGTGTGTGTATATTATATAATATTTTAAACATTTAAAAAAAAAAGACATGTGAGAATAAATTATTAACATTGTGCAACTTTGATAAATATATTCACACACACACACACATCACACATATATATATATATATATATATTGTGACATAGTCCAAAGATGTTAGGCAGCTTTCTGCCCCATTTTAGAGCAGAAAGTGCAGGAATAGTTACAAATGATCCGTTCCACAGCTTCCCATTAACTCAGGCAGCTGGATGGGAAATCCAGACCACAGATTACCATGGCTCTAGTTCTCCCTCACCTGCTCTTCTAATCACATGCACAGGTATTTAGAGCAGAGAGGTTTTGCATTTCTCTCTCTCTCTCCTTAGAGCCTGGGGGCTGGGGGTGTCGCTACTCTCCTGCATCCAGTATCGAGGTTGACGGCCTCTCCACGTATCACAGTACCAGAGGATTTGCCTGGACACCCCAAACAGATAAGACAAACAAATGGTTACTGCTGTTGCTAAAAGACTGTACTGTATCTTGTGACCCTAAATGAGAGAGCATTGTTTTAAGCTGGGGAACCAGTTTAGTTGGCCAGCAGCTGTTAGAGAGACTGATTTTGATGTGTAGTTAGATCCCTGAAAGGGATAGGATTTTGTTTATATAATTTGGTTTCTTTTTACTTGAAATAACAGTGTGGGAAATACTGTAACAATGAAATGAGTGAACTGCTGAATGAAAGTATCTGAGTACCTCTAACCTACACATGTTAAAGCTGCAGTACCTTACTTGGATGAAAATAAAGCAGGCAGAAGCCTGAGTTAAGCAGCACAATACTTTGCATGATCCTGTTTGTTGTATAATTAACCCTAGAAGACTGTGTCGGGAAGAACCCAGACAGACGTCAGCACTACAAAAGAGGGGCGTTTGTCACATATGGTGGAGAATGCGGGTCGACACTAAAAAGTCTGTGGGTTTGCAAATAAATGCGGGGGTTTAAAATGGCCGCCGAGCTGAACTAAAGTACAGATGCTATGAGTGAAGTCTGTCCCAATGTGTATATCAGTTGTGCTTCTAGCATACACAGAGAATGTGCGAAGTGTGGATGCAATAGCACCCTGAACCCAAACAGAAAACCAAAATGTTTTGCTGAAGAAAAAAAATTTTTTTTTGCATCTAGCAAGTGCTGTTTGTAAAGCTAATGCCTTTTTGCTGAAGTGAGTGAAATTACAGCTAGCAAATTGTCTCTGCCGGGTTTATAAAATGGCCGACATGGAATGTTTGTTTTGCAATGCACGTAATCTCGAAAAACAGTGTCCCTTCAGGCCATACGATGATGATGACGACGACTCGTATGTGGCCCCTGGAGGAGAGCCGTACCCACAGATGAATTTAGTATGCTGGGCCTGTCATGAAGTAGGTCACATGGAAGATGTGTGTCCCAAAATTTTCAAAGACAAACAGCTGCAAAAGCAAGCAATGCCCTGTGAGTGCAAGCAAGATGTGGAAGCTGATACCAGTGAGTGTGTGCCCAGTACCACTGATATCTCTGGAGCTAATAAAGCAAAAAGAAAGAAGAAGAAAAAGAAAACGGTTCCTCAAGTCACAGGGGAAGTGACCGAGCCACTTGAACCTGCGCTGTCAGCACATGCGTCAGAAAGGCGCCGAGATGTGCTGCATACCGGAGTGACCAGCAGAATTGTCACGGGAACAGTGGCAAAGGAAAAGGAGGAGCAAAGGGAAGCTGAATCCTTGAACCAGGATAAAGAGGCTTTGGTTTCTGCACTCCAAGCTGCCCGCCATGATTATGAAGTCCTGCGGCAGGGATTGATGAAAGAGCGAGAATCGAACGCCGAATTACAGAGGTGTATACTTCCAGCTTTACAGGAGTACGAGGCTTTGAAGAAAACAGAGTCTCTCTTACGGAGTGAGCTGGAAGAGGTGACGACTAGTCTGGAAAAGGCCAACACCGTAATTGCTATCCTAAAACAGAAATACGGGAAGGCTCTGCAAGAGGTTCACACGCTCAGCACAGAGGTGCAAAACTCACTCCTGGAGGGCCACGGTCTGAACACAGAGCTGGGAATATTGAAAGAAACCTATGAGAATGCCCTGAGTAATTTAGAGACTGTAAAAAGAGAGAATGTAAGTCTGACACAGAAAAATTCAGACTTGACTGACCAGATCAGTGAAGGTGATGAGCAGCTTCACCAAGCAGGAAAAGTGGAGAAGCAATTGATCCAGGACAAGTTAGAAATGCAGGAAGCACTGCAGAATACAGAATCAGCGGCGATCCAGGCGACACAAACTGCAGAGCTCCAAAAAATGGAGGCGCTGATGCAAACCCAGAGCAAGCACCAGATAGAGGTGAAGACCCTGAGGGAGGTCTGGCACGATCAGGTTGAAGAGCTGCAGAAGCAGATGGCTGAGCGCGAGATACAGTGCGCCAAGAGAGAGGAGATCTCCGTCCGTCAGGTGGTCTGCCTGACATTGCGCTATGAAAGCGAGATGGCCGATATCTACAAGCAGCTGGACCACACGGCAAATGAGGGGGCCCGGCTGCAGCTGGAGCTGGACAAGACCCAGAAGGAGCACCTGCAGCTGCAGGTCAAGAATAGAGAAAATGAAACAGAGTTAAACCTCGCTCTGAAACAAATGACGGACATGGGAGAAGCGGCTAAAGTGGTTCAGTCGGGCTATCAATCCTACCTCCTAACCAAGCAAGCTGTACGTTCCTATACGTGTATCTTCAATGCTGTTGCAATATTACGATTTGCTATAAAGATGAAGTTGGAGAAAGAGATTCCAAGGCTAAAAGAGACACGGTCACAAAAGGAGACCAGGGAACGTAAACTCAATGCCCTCACTGATGACAAAGAGGAAGGAGAAAGAATTGACTTTGATTGTGCTGCTGTTATTCCAGAAACAGATAGGCACCCTCCTGAGAATATTCTCCCTGATCTGGGATTCAAAAATCCAGATCCTCAATTTCATTTACGTTGTCCAGAAGATTATCAAACCAGTGGACACACCCAGGACACCACAGAAGATGTTTTAGCCAAGTGGGTGGCAGTTCCTGAAAACACAAACTTGTTGACAGATCCTGATGACGTGGTTAATATGGACTACGTTTGTACAGAGGCAACTAGGTCTCCAAAACCCAAAGGCCTGGTAATGGCCACAAAAGGGAAATCAAAGATTGAAAAGAAAAAACAACGAAGGTTAACACGGCGCCTGAATAGTTCCATATCTCACCAATCTGGACCACACTGTGGAGCCAAGGAGAATCCGGTCCAAGGGTCTCATCAGAAGCTAAAGAAACAGTCCAGTCATTTGCAGGTTGCAGCGGACTATGAAATAAAGTCAAAGGATGCAATAGACTGGAAGTCAAAAAAAAAAAAAAAAAAAAAAAAAAAATGTTTGGGGGAACTGACCGATTTATTTTTTTTATTACACGTGTGGACTATGTCATGGACACTTAACTTTGCAAATAAGCATTTTGTCAATATTACAATGTTATATTGGTTCTCTGTGTTGAAAATGTAGCTAAACTACAAATTAATATACAGGGTTGATGGCCCTTAAGATTACAAGGCTGTAGTATAAGGAAAAAATACTGGTTGCTTACAATATGGAAAAAAAAAAAAAAAAAAATGCCTTTTCGGTTGGTAAATTTATAATGAGGTTCATATTCTAGAGTAGAAAAACCCAGGGAGGTAATAGAAATTGTCTGGTTTTGTGAATATATTTAGCAGATCCTGGGTTGCAAGAATGTGTGCTAGACATTTATTTTTCAAAATAGTTCCCTAATAGAGAGCAACAAAAAAAAAAATATGTTTGCCAAGTATAGTCTCTTATGACGAAACCTATTGTCCATAATTGCCGTGGAAAAAGTTCATATTCGTGTCATGTGAATACTTAATGTTGTACTGAGGAGTTAGCTCAAGTATTTCAGGTAGGACGCTCACCCCAGTGAGGTCCATGGCCGCTCACCCCAGTAGGTGTGAGCTGGGGAGGGGGATATGTGACATAGTCCAAAGATGTTAGGCAGCTTTCTGCCCCATTTTAGAGCAGAAAGTGCAGGAATAGTTACAAATGATCCGTTCCACAGCTTCCCATTAACTCAGGCAGCTGGATGGGAAATCCAGACCACAGATTACCATGGCTCTAGTTCTCCCTCACCTGCTCTTCTAATCACATGCACAGGTATTTAGAGCAGAGAGGTTTTGCATTTCTCTCTCTCTCTCCTTAGAGCCTGGGGGCTGGGGGTGTCGCTACTCTCCTGCATCCAGTATCGAGGTTGACGGCCTCTCCACGTATCACAGTACCAGAGGATTTGCCTGGACACCCCAAACAGATAAGACAAACAAATGGTTACTGCTGTTGCTAAAAGACTGTACTGTATCTTGTGACCCTAAATGAGAGAGCATTGTTTTAAGCTGGGGAACCAGTTTAGTTGGCCAGCAGCTGTTAGAGAGACTGATTTTGATGTGTAGTTAGATCCCTGAAAGGGATAGGATTTTGTTTATATAATTTGGTTTCTTTTTACTTGAAATAACAGTGTGGGAAATACTGTAACAATGAAATGAGTGAACTGCTGAATGAAAGTATCTGAGTACCTCTAACCTACACATGTTAAAGCTGCAGTACCTTACTTGGATGAAAATAAAGCAGGCAGAAGCCTGAGTTAAGCAGCACAATACTTTGCATGATCCTGTTTGTTGTATAATTAACCCTAGAAGACTGTGTCGGGAAGAACCCAGACAGACGTCAGCACTACAAAAGAGGGGCGTTTGTCACAATATATATATATATATATATATATATACACACACACCACACACACACACACACACACACATATATATACACACACACACACACACACACACACACACACCCTGCAGCCCGTTTTTCACACACACACACACACACACACACACACACACACACACACACACACACACACACACACACACACACACACACACACACACACACACACACACACACAAACACACACACACACACACACACACACACACACACTGCTGTCTGGTGGCTTTGTAGTTGCAATGCCGGGCAGGCTGCAGTCCCATTGGATGGGAGCGGTCACGTGACCGCTCCTCTGCTTCCCCTCAGAGGTTTTTTTTTTTTTTATTATTTTTAAATGAGCTAGCAGCCCTTGTTTCCCGCTGCTGGCGGCCCTGATCGCGGCGCCCCTCTAGCCAAGCCGCGGCCGCGGCGCACAGTTTGGGAAACACTGTATTAGGGCATTGGTGTTGGACGCAGGCCAATGAGAGGCGTGCGGTTGCGGGCATTGGACGCAGGCCAATGAGAGTCAGTGAAGGGTGGGACGCAGGCCAATGAGAGGTGTGCGGGGGCGGGCATTGGACGCAGGCCAATGAGAGTCAGTGAGGGGTGGGACGCAGGCCAATGAGAGGTGTGCGGGGGCGGGCATTGGACGCAGGCCAATGAGAGTCAGTGAGGGGTGGGACAGTGTGGCATTGGTGTTGGACGTAGGCCAATGAGAGGTGTGCGGGGGCGGGCATGGCCTGAGCCGGAGTGACAGGGCCAAGGTCCAATGCGATTGACCCTTGGGACGCAGACATACAGTGATTTCACAAATATATAGTAGATACCCTGTTCATTTATGTAACTGTATTTGTAACCATGTATTATTTGTCTTAACTCTGTGCCCAGGACATACTTGAAAACGAGAGGTAACTCTCAATGTATTACTTCATGGTAAAACATTTTATAAATAGATAAATAAATAAATATCTATGATATCACTGTCTATCCTAAGTAATATTTAATTCCTTTAATATACTTTATTAGTGTCAATCTTTCTAGGCATCCTTCCCCCAGCCACAGTTCCCTTGTCTGTCCACAGGGTGTGCTACTGTTTCTGTCTGCGCTGGGGTTCCTCTGTCTGTCTGTCTCCTCTTGTTGGTCCTGTCCTCTGTCCTTATAGTTTCCTGTTCCTCCCTTGCCTTTGTTTTGTGTCCTGACTCCTTATGCCCATGCTTCTGCTTCTGCATTGAGTCCGGTACTTATTAAAGGTGTAGCCAGGTACCCTCCGGTCTCCCCGTGTTCCCGGTTTCCCCCCCCTCTCCTTACCATCAGAGATGTGTGGCAGGGTGACGGAGTCGCTGGCGGTTCCCTCCGCAGGGCGCCGCCATGTTGGTGTAGGCGCACGCACGCGCGGCGAGGTTGCGCATGAGCAGGGCAAATCCGCAGCGGTCATTTCAGGGGGCGCACGAGTGCAAGCTGCAGAGCGGCAGCCATTAGAGAGAGAGCATGAGGCTCCCTAAGTTAAAGGCTGCAGATAGAACTACAATCCCCATGATGCTCAGGGGCAGTGACACCACCTGACACCAGGGAGCCAGTAGGGCTGCAGGATTCTGCTGGAATAGCAGGAAAGACTACTGCATGCTGGAACAGGAAGCAGGCAGTGAAGACCAGGAGCCTGAAGCTGCAGGTTAGATCCAAAGAGCAGTGCTCCAAGGATTAGGCCAGAAGTAAATCCCAAGGGCCCAGTTACTTCCCTGAGTCACTGTAGAGAAGTAACTGTATTGTGTAGGGAACTGCCTTAAGACAGGGACTCCTTCACTGTACTCCTAGTGAGAAAGATGTTGCAGGACAGTGCCTGACTGTCCGTACAGCGTGTAGCAGGAAGAGGCCCTGATTGCATAACAGAGCCTGTTTGCAAAGGGATAATCTGGCTGGGAATCCCTCCCCTGTGGAGTCAGCGTGTGCATTCATTTCTGCAGAGAGCAGTGCAGTGCTACGTGGGATCACGTTACGGTATTGCAGACTCATCAAGGATTCTCTTGGTTAGGACCATAACCAGAAAGGTATTATATTAAAGTGCACCAACGGGCCCCAACACAGGGAAGCGCTGTCCCTCACACACACACTCCAATCTATAGCTGGTGGACACTAAGAGGTTAAGTGCCCCCGGCACATTGTTACACCAAGGACTAGGGTGATATAAAGACAGACACTAAAGTGTTGCAACCATTTACATGTGTGGGGTGATGTGATGATATTCATGCAGGGGAATGTCATGCTGTTTATGTATGAAACGTTATGCAAGGGTTATTATTATTATGCTAAGTAAATACTGTTTTATCGAACTGCGTGTGGTTACTGTATATGTTGGTTCTGATGAGGGATCCCAACTTGGTGGGAGAGTTCCCTTATCAGTGGAGGCACTGCACCCAGTGTAAGTATACCCCAGGCTCCCAGTGGCGGAGGCTCAGGCCTCTTGTTAGCCTCACAGGTGACAGCAGCATCAGTAGTTACCGTACCCCAGGGGTACAAGCGCTACATTGGAGGCGCTGCTGAGAGTCAGACCTGGGGTGCCCGAACTCAGTAAAAATGTCGTTAGATTACACGTTACCTTCCCGCCAAGAGGTGTACATGTGGGCAGTAAAAAGGCAAATCCCGCCCTCACAAACCCTTGCTGTAGGACAAGTTCCCGCCGATGCCTCATCCTATGAACTATGTTTAATCCTAATGCAGTATCCAGGCTTAGAAGATGCCAGAATCTTTGGTCGCCGCTCCGCTCCAGATGGGTCATGGTGCACAGTACTAATCACTGGGGGATGTGAATTATCCACAGAGCAAGGCATATCCAACTTGCGGTTCCCCGGGGCCCTCAGCTCAGGGTGTCCTCTTATATATCCTGAAATGCAGATTAAACTTGAACCCTGTAGCCCCATTACAGACTTGCTAGAGACTACTATGTGCATGTCCCTGTCCCCACCAGAAAGTATATGCGGGGATGAGGCCAGTGTATTATCCTGTGCTAATTGTCGCTCAAGTAGGCGGAGCTCCAGCCCCAACCTCAGCCCCAGTAGAATGGGAGAAATCCAATTACTAACCCAAGCCATACAACAATTGGGTGGGCCCAAGCATGAATCCCCCTCCCCTCAGCCATACTGCAAGTTAAAGCTCTTTTCAGGGGTAAAACCTACCCCCACCGGTGAAGAGGCTTTTGATGTGTGGAAGGAATATGCTTCACAGGTACTGGAATAGTGGACCTGTCCTGATGCGGTGAAAAGACAATGAATAATGGAGTGCCTACGCCCGCCTGCGTCCACTACCATCAAGATTTATAAAGATCAGCATACTGAGGTTACCGCACATCAGATGATGGAGTCTCTTACCCTGGCATACGGTAAGGAAGATGATGTGAGCGAGTTATGGACTAAGTATTACAATCTCCGCCAGAAGGAGGGGGAAGACCTATCAGAGTTCTTACAACGGATCCAATTGATCTTGTGGGATCTACGTTCCCGCCAAGTCATCAGGGCCGCAGAAGTGAATGAGTATAGGCGCACTCAATTCCTGCGGGGAGCCATACCCACTCATCATATCGTAGTAATGATCAGAAGCGCGCTACGGAAGGGGGAACCCCCTACTCTAGAAGACCTACTGGACGAGGTGAAGAGTCATGAGGCCTATACTAGGTTGCATACGCCCAAGAAGGCTAAAGACCCTCGCAAGGACGAGACCAAGGAACAAACAGTGCCCAAAGCAAAGGGAAGCAAGAGCGGTAAGGATACAGCCACCCCGGAGGTGCTGGGGTCTGCTCCCAGGTCACCTGACAGTCCGGGTCCCCACCCAGACTTCCGTTGCTTACTCTGTGGCGAGAAGGGACATGTTGCAAGGAGCTGTTCGCACCCCAAGAAGCCCACTAAGGCACAGACCTACACCGTAACAGTGCGAAAAGCACTCTCGTCCTTATCAGCCATACCCGAGGATGTTGCCGAAGAGTCGGGGAGGCCTCCCATAGAGGAGACGCCCCAACCAGATGCCTACTGCCGAGTAGGGCTCACCGCTATAATAAGAGTCGTCATGGAGGGGATCTACTCTTCAGCACTTCTCGATACTGGGTCACAAGTGACCATATCTACCATCCATTCTACGACCAGCACCTCAGCCATCTTCCTTTGCAGTCAGCCAAAAAGATGAAGTTGTGGGGACTGAGTAAAGATGATTACCCCATAGACAGAATAGTGGCAGTCAAGCTGGATATCTTGCAGTTGAACACTAACAAGTCACACCCCATGCTGGTGGAAGCCTTGGTCTGCCCATAGGTTCGAGAACATCCCAGTGCCCCCATCATATTGGGCACGAATGCAGATATAGTGAGGTCGGTGATTCGCTCATTCCTGCAAGAAGCCGGTGAGCTACTATTGTCATCCCTGAATTTAGCCCCTAGCCTACGGGAAGAATGCTATAGGGTGGCGTATGAAGAAGAGTATGTTGAAATCTTTAATCAAGAGCGAGGGTTATTGGAGATTCCACCATGGGGGAGTGAGGCGTGTGACCGCGCTGATCAAGTACCCCAGTCGGCACGAAAATGATAGATACTTTTCGCTGGAGACTCTTCCCGAGTCTGAGAGTCTTTGGGGCTACCGAATAATACCTGAAGTACGGGAGTGGCCATCTAATGTCCCCAGGAAGATTACAGTGTCTATCCAGAACATGTCTCTACATACCGTGCCGCTTGAAGTAGGACAAAGGCTGGGTAGAATTTATCCTGTGGATCCTGTAGACGACACAGCGACCGTCCACACTGCCCATGTGGGAGAAGAGCCAGAGGCACTACAATTCGGCTTCGGAGAGTCTCCCCTGGAGGAAGAATGGAAGGAGAGGCTACGTGCTCAGTTGAGAGAGAGACGAGATGTGTTCTCTACTAGTGAGATGGACGTGGGATGCAGCAGAAGCACTCGGCACACGATTCGTCTGAATGATGACACGCCGTTTAGGGAAAGGTCTCGCCGTATAGCTCCCAGAGACGTGGAGGATGTGCGTGGTGTCCTGAGCGAGATGGAAACGGCCGGTATAGTGACCGAATCTCAAAGTCCCTATGCCTCACCGATTGTGGTGGTACGAAAGAAAATGGGTCTGTTCGATTGTGCGTGGACTACAGAACATTGAACAGATGTACTGTGCCTGGCCAATACACGCTACCACGAATAGAGGAGATCCTCAGCGCATTGTCCGGAAGCCAGTGGTTTAGCGTGTTGGACCTTCGATCTGGGTATTACCAGGTTCCTATGAGCCCAGCTGATCAAGAGAAGACGGCGTTCGTCTGTCCTCTAGGATTTTATCAGTTCACCCGGATGCCCCAAGGTATCTGCGGTGCTACGGCCACTTTCCAACGGCTTATGGAGAAGACAATTGGAGATATGTGTCCTTGTGAGTGTCTGGTCTACCTAGATGACATAATTGTGTTCGGAACCACACTTGAAGAACATGAGACTAGGCTGATGAAAGTGCTGGATTGATTAGGGAAAGAAGGCCTGAAGCTCTCCTTGGATAAGTGCCGCTTCTGTCGAACATCGGTCACTTATGTGGGACATATAGTGTCTGCAGATGGAGTGGCCACCAACCCGGCCAAGGTGGAGGCGGTGGTGAATTGGCGAAGACCCGAGAATGTGATGGACCTGAGGTCCTTTCTCGGGTTCTGTGGATACGACAGACGGTTTGTGGATGGATACTCCAAGAAGGCGGCTGTGCTGAACAATCTGCTGAAGGTCTATCCAGAGGAACCCAAGCAGAAGAAGACCACCCCAAGAACTCCATTTGGGGATTGATGGACGTCCGCTTGTGAAGAAGCATTTAAGGGGCTGAAGAATAGTCTGACAGAGGCTCCCGTTCTAGCCTATGCTGACCCGGAGAAGCCTTACATTCTGCACGTGGATGCCAGCCACAATGGATTGGGAGCTGTGCTACACCAGAAATACCCCACTGGACTTTGCCCTGTGGCCTATGCAAGTAGAAGTTTGACTCCCAGTGAAAAAAACTATCCAGTTCACAAATTGGAGTTCCTCGCCCTCAAATGGGCCATATCTGAAAAACTACATGACTACCTATATGGGGTCACCTTCGAGGTCCGAACAGACAACAATCCGCTGACCTATGTACAAACCACGGCCAAGTTAGATGTGACCGGTCATAGATGGTTGGCCACCCTTGCCAATTACCAGTTTTCTTTGAAATATAAGCCTGGACCTCTCAATATAGGAGCCGATGCTCTATCTAGGAGATCGGGACTGGGTGAGACTGCCGACGATGGTCCTTGGGAAGAATTTCCAGGGCCAGGAATGAGAGCTATGTGTTCCACTGCTGCTATTGTAAACAATCGAGTGGCATTCCCCGAGCTACGAGTAGCGGATTCTTTAGGGTGTCGACCTCGAGCCCTTCCAGAAGCTTACTGCCACCCCGATGGCATGGGTCTAACCCAAAACGTTATCTTCACTTGGAAAGAACTGGTACTAGCACAGACACATGATACTGCGGCTAAGGCTGTCCGAGAGGCTCTACACAAAAATGACTCTTCACTGGTGAAACGGACTCCTCCCGATGATGTGAGCCTCCTCATGAGAGAATGGGATAAGTTGTAGATGGATAGCGGCCTACTCTATTGGGTTGTTCAATTCCACAATCATCCTGACCGTCGACAACTATTTCTACCCCGGCGTATGCAAGGTCTCGTTTTAAGATCACTACATGATGATCATGGACATTTGGGGGTGGATAAGACCTTGGGTTTAGTGCGAGACCGGTTCTTCTGGCCTAGAATGCAGGAGTAAATTGAACAACATTGCAGGAAATGTCTACGGTGCATTCATAGGAAGACACTTCCCACCCGTGCTGCCCCAATGGGCCATGTCAAAAGCTCCGGGCCTATGGATTTAGTATGTATGGACTTTTTGTGCATAAAGCCGGATTCGAAAGGTATAGGAAATGTGCTAATAGTGACAGATCACTACAGTCGATACGCCCAAGCCTTTCCCACGAAAGTCCAGAAGGCTACCACAGTGGCTAAAGTGCTGTGGGAGAAGTATTTTGTGCATTATGGTCTGCCCAGCAGGATGCACTCAGACCAGAGATGAGATTTCGAGAGCAAGCTGATCAAAGAGTTGCTAACACTGTTGAATATTCAGAAGTCAAGGACTACTCCCTACCCTTCCCTGAAAGATTTAATCAGACATTGCTGGACATACTAGGCACTCTGAAAGATTTCAAAAAAGGAGAATGGAGTAAACATGTGGAGGCCTTGGTGCATGCCTACAATTGCACTAGGCACGAGTCCACAGGGTACACCCCATACTTCATGATGTTCGGGAGAGAAGCCAGACTGCCAATCAACTTCTGTCTACGGGTATCTACTGAGGGGGTACCCAATATGGCTCATTATCGATATGTGCAGAGACTCCAGGACAGTCTGCACCATGCCTATCAGTTAGCCGAAAGAGCCACCGCTAGACTGAATGCCAATAACAAAAAGAGATACGATCACAAAGTACGCTATCGAGAGCTCCAACCGGGAGACGTAGTTCTCCTACGCAACTTACAGTACCGACACACTTTAATCGAGTGTGGTCGGTACCGCAAGCCGGGAAATCTCCCGGCTTGCTAGTGGCCGCCCCTCGGCGTGCCGCGCGTCATAGACGCGCGGTCACGCGTCTTCGGGAGCGTGCGCCCCCTGCACGCGCGTCCAGGTGCTCCCTGAGGGAGCCCTGGTGTCCCGCGATCGCGGGACAGCGGCAGGGGGTTCCGGGGGACCCGGCGGACCCGGCAGCGGTAGGGAGACCGCCCCGATCGGAGGGCGCTCTTCCGCTGCTTCGGCGCGCGCCCGTCACTCTCGGGCGCGTGCCAGGCTACTGCTGCGGCAGAGAACGGGCAAATGCTCGAATAAACTCTGCCGCAGCAGTAGGGATTCCCGGCAAGCACAAGTTAGCTGATCACTGGAGAGAGGGACCTTTCCAAGTAGAGTCCCAAATGCCAGGCCTCCCTGTCTATCGCATACGTGATGTGAATGGCAGGGTAAAAGTCTGGCACCGAAACCACTTGTTACCTATCCCACAACTGGGAGAAAGTGAACCTGAAACAGAAACAGTAGTAAACGACAGTGAGCCTGAAGAGTTTACCGAGAATTCAGGATCCACAGATGAAATGATTCAAGATCCTTTGGAGGGAACATCCAACAGAGATTGGTGGGCACCTCCCGAAGGAGCAACGGGTAATGGGCCTACTATTCAAGCACCATCATCAGGAAATTCACCAAGTAACCAACCGTTAGATCCTACCACTCCGAGTTTTGTGCCTCAAGGAGACAATGTTCAGTTACAAAGAGACTTTTCCCAAACTGGTTCACCCTCTGCCAGAGAGTCTAGGCCTCAAGCCTACGATGGTCTCTCTCAAGATGAAGAAATGGAGACTGAGACTTGCAGGAGTCAGCGAGTGAGACGCCCTCCCACTAGAGTGGCTTATGATTCATTAGGGGCTCCTCACTATGAGTCTCAGCAGCAAGCTAAAGCCAAGCTAGCCTCAGTTATAAATGTTTGTTGAAATGTACAATCTCGTTTAGAGTAATCGTTAAGTTGTATTTTAACACTGTATTTTTATTATATAATATTGTTATGCATGGGTTAGTTCAAGTGGGGACATTGATGTTTTCACCAGGGGGAGGATGCAGCCAGGTACCCTCCGGTCTCCCCGTGCTCCCGGTTTCCCCCCCCCTCGCCTTACCATCAGAGATGTGCGGCAGGGTGATTGAGTCGCTGGTGGTTCCCTCCGCAGGGAGCCGCCATGTTGGTGTATGCGCGCGCAAGCGCGGCGAGGTTGCGCATGAGCAGGGCAACTCCGCGGTGGACATTTCAGGGGGCGCACGAGTGCAAGCTGCAGAGCGGCAGCCATTAGAGGGAGAGCATGAGGCTCCCTATGTTAAAGGCTGCAGATAGAACTACAATCCCCATGATGCTCAGGGGAAGTGACCACCTGACACCAGGGAGCCAGTAGGGCTGCAGAATTCTGCTGGAATAGCAGGAAAGACTACTGCATGCTGGAACAGGAAGCAGGCAGTGAAGACCAGGAGCCTGAAGCTGCAGGTTAGATCCAAAGAGCAGTGCTCCAAGGATTAGGCCAGAAGTAAATCCCCAGGGCCCAGTTACTTCCCTGAGTCACTGTAGAGAAGTAACTGTATTGTGTAGGGAACTGCCTTAAGACAGGGACTCCTTCACTGTACTCCTAGTGAGAAAGATGTTGCAGGACAGTGCCTGACTGTCAGTACAGCGTGTAGCAGGAAGAGACTCTGATTGCATAACAGAGCCTGTTTGCAAAGGGATAATCTGGCTGGGAATCCCTCCCCTGTGGAGTCAGCGTGTGCATTCATTTCTGCAGAGAGCAGTGCAGTGCTACATGGGATCACGTTGCGGTATTGCAGACTCATCAAGGATTCTCCTGGTTAGGACCATAACCAGAAAGGTATTATATTAAAGTGCACCAACGGGCCCCAACACAGGGAAGCGCTGTCCCTCACACACACACTCCAATCTATAGCTGGTGGACACTAAGAGGTTAAGAGCCCTGGCACATAGATTGTAAGCTCCACGGGGCAGGGAACTGTGCCTGTGCCTGCAAAATGTCTCTGTAAAGCGCTGCGTACAACTAGCAGCGCTATACAAGAACATGCTATTATTATTATTAATAAAAGTGTGTCCACTCCCAATTAAGCAATTACTATACAGAGACAAATTTCCCTAGACAATTCTAATCTAGCTTTCATCCCCATCACTCCACGGTAACTACCCTCCTAAAAGCTTGCAATGTGATCCAGTGTGGAATGGAACTGGGACATCTTACTGGTGTAATATTCCTAGATTTTGCAAAGGCTTTTGATACTGTTGATCATGTTATCTTGCTAAACAAATTCCAGTGCTCTGGAATAGGGAAGCATGCTTTAAACTGGTTTCATTCCTATCTATCAGATAGATCCCAACATGTGTCTATCTCGGGCACTAACTCCAACCCCATGGATATCCCCTGCGGTGTCCTGCAAGGCTCTGTTCTGGGGCCCCTTCTCTTCTCAGTGTTCATCAATTATCTTCCTACAGCTTGTAAGGGAGCTTCAATGCACATGTGTGACGGTGCTCGTCTCAAATCAGGAGGCGGAGCCGCAGGGCTGAGGTTGGGATACAAATAAACCGACCACAACCCAGGGACAGAGTCCTGTAAGAGTATCCGTAGTCGGTATGGAAGCAGGGGCCATGGCTGGCGGCAGAGTTGCAAAGTCCAGGGGACAGGCAGAGGTGCAAATTTGAGCAGGCAAGCGGAGGTCAGCGCAGGCGGAAGGCAGCGAGGTCGGGGTCACGGTCCAGTGTCAGCAACATGAATTCAAAACAAGCAGGAGGATAAGGCGTAACTGCAAATACCGACAGGAGCTGCAAACACACAATACTTTGCTCAGCGACTCCCTATGGTAACTGCAGCCTTTTTAAAACAGGCTGCCAGTACCCAAAATGGCCACATAGAGCAGAAAGGGAGAGGCAGAAAACCCGGACCAACGTGAAAACCCGGCACGGATCAAGCAGAATCCTTTCAACATGTATGCGGATGACACAATGTTATATGCACACAGCCCTAGCCTCTCCGAACTTCTCTGCCTAACAATTTGCGTTGTGTGATTACGAGAATTATATTTTCTGCTAACGCAAGCAGAAAATGGAGCAATGCATCAAAACAAACCTCTATTTGCATGTTGTTTACAATGATACATCACACCCACAGGGCTTTACCCAGCTGGAAATATAATGAATACTTATGGAACAAGTTATAGAAATTTAAATAAAATCTGAAGACATTTGTTAAGAAGAAGAATCAGTGATTTAGGGACCAATTGATCAAATCTGTAACTAAGAGGCTTACAAAAACCCATGCTAATCAGTGAATTTTAATGAAATCTCTTACTGTACTTCTGCTAGCAATCCTTTACCAATACTTGGCATTTTAGGCATTATTGTGTAGGGATTTTTTTGAATTATTTGGAAAAACTAACAATTTCTCTAAAGATCCCAGTTGTATGATTTTCTTTTATTTTCTGACATAATATTAAATCTATATACGGTACAGTATTATCAATAGCGATGTTTTTCTTTAAAAAAAAGAATGTACGTTTAAAAAAAAATTGATATAAAACATACAGTTCTGATATTTTGAAATCACACACTTGCAAACATTGTTTTATTGCAAATGTACTGTAATAAAGATATGAATGTAGCTTTTGTCATAAACTCCCAAAGAGTAAGAAGACTTCATTGCAAATCAATGTTTATATCTGCGGTTTCCCAGATATAAAAGTAAGTCTGCTACAAAAATGAATCTGATACAGAATGAGGTTACCAAAAAAGATTGCTACAGTACAAATTGGCACACCTCGTGTGACTAATAACTCCTTCGTGCAGTAACAAATTTATATTAATAGACAAATATCGTTGTGAAAAAAATGACAATATTATATCAATAGTCCGAGTTGTGACTCATATTAAAAAAAATTGATGTGAAAATAATTCAAACTTCTCAAATGAGTGTAGTAAATATAATAATTAGCAATGTTTAGCGTGTTATTTTCTTATAGTAACAACTATTGATATGATATGGATAGTTTTTATATCATTGAGTCAAGGGTCCTGCGAGCTTAGCTCTGATCCTTGCAGTGTGTTGGAAGTGGATTTGATCCACCATCTCTTGCAAGCATATAATGTATTGTCTATTGGCATTTAATCCTTTTATATATTAATTTATAAGTGGTTATATGTGATTTATATGTGGTGTCAGTGTGTGTTATTTTGATGTGGGTTTTTGTTTGTATTATGTGTAGTTAGTCAAGGGTCGTTTTCATGTAACTGATTGGAAGGCTGGGCTATTTTATCCAGATGGTGATTCTCATTGGTTGAGGTGTTAGCCTACATAGATACTTAAACATCTGCATGGGATCCCATGACATCCCCTGAAGAAGTGTCATTTGACGCGAAACGCGTAGGTGACGTCATACGCAGCGACGCTACGTCTGTGACGACGGACTTTCGTGCTGCAGCCTAGACACCATGAGGATGCCATTAGGAGGATTTTGAGTCTCACGGTCTGTGTTATACCATCTCTGTAGTCTTGGACTCTCTCTTTTTGATCAACCAGGGAATCACTCATATCGTGAGTTTTTGGGTGTCAGTACCCGATCCTCAGTGTGTGTCACGGGCATTTTGATCTATGTGATCTTATTCCGAATGTAATGTCTTTTAGGCGTCATTTTGATATTTTATGTTTCATTTTGTCATATAAAGATTTATGTACTAATTTCGGTCTTTTTCGTTTTCTTTCCATGCGCTCCTATTTTTGTGTTTGTAGTAAATATAATATGCTGCTCAGACCCATAAAGAACCATCTCACAAGTTCTATCAACTGCAATTTTCTTTCCAGCCAGAGCGGCTACCGACACCCCCTATGGAGGTCTATATCTCCAAAAGCATGGGGTTCCCCGGAGCTGAAATTAAAGGAGTTCACCTCCAGAAACCCCCTGCTTCAGTACAGTATAGAAAAATAGAAATAATACAACACAGTAAAACATTAAACATTACCCCCCTTGCTCCCTGACTAATTGCTCAGGACACAAAGGGGTTGTCCCCTCGGGAAGCGTAACCACCAACCCCAGGGTAAGTACCCATTTCACCCACCCCTTCTACCCCAAATAACCCCGCCCCCCTACATCACACACAGTAATGGGCAATAGTCCTATTATCCAAATATGGATAAAAGCTCTTTTGCCCATTTAAATATACTGAACAGAACATTACAATAAAATACAAATTAAATTACAATAACAACAAACACTGGCCATTTAATCCATTGATTGTCACTGTGGCTACCTATGCCCTCAATGGGTGCACAGATACCCACATTGGTAATCAATGAACACCCTATAATAAATAAATCCATTACTTACCCATGCCGGGATGAAGGCTTTTATCCTCATCTGCTAAGGCACCAACCTCCTCAGCTTAACCCTCAAAGCAATGTTCCTCTGCTTAACCCACAAAGCAATGTTCCTCAGCTTAACCCACAAAGCAATGTTTCTCAACTTGGACCACAAATCAATGTTCCTCAGCTTGACCCACAAAGCAATGTTCCTCAGTTTGACCCACAAAGCAATGTTCCTCAGATTGACCCACAAAGCAATGTTCCTCAGTTGACACACAAAGCAATGTTCCTCAGCTTGACCCTCGAAGCAATGTTCCTCAGCTTGACCCTCGAAGCAATGTTCCTCAGCTTGACCCTCGAAGCAATGATACTAAACTTGGCCCAAACTTGAGTCCAAAAACCATAAAAAAACATCCATGCCCAATGGCACAGAAATAAATCCAGGTCGATGAAGAGAATTCCAGGATCCCCCATTGCTTGAAGAGAAGTCATCAGCGAGTAGATATTATGTTTTCTTTCTTTTCCTCTTGTTGCCTCGTCATATCCTTCCTGTCAAATGAGTGTGACAGGCCTTATATGAGGCCTGCGACGTCATATTTCACATCCACCAATCGGTTCATATTTTGTGAAAATTCAGGGGATTATTACCTGCTAACAATTTATAACGTGTGCACAGAAAGACAGTTTGGTGTAAGTTATGATATGGGAGATATATGAACGAGAGACTTGTGAGCTTTCACAAACAGTGGCGTTTTATCTAAAGAGCTCGTGTTGATAATATGAATAGTTTTTTCTTGTATAGCACTGACCATGAACACAGCGGTATACGTAGAATTTTTGTAGGCACAAGTCTCAGCCCGGTGGAGATTACAATCTATGTTTTGGGTGCGTAAGGCAGATAAACAGACTTGCCAAAGGTCAAAAGGAGCTCACACTGGAATTAGAACCAAGCTCTCCTGTGTCCCTGTTGTCAGTGTGCCTTTGCTCACTGAGCTATTCCATCCATTTAAAAGGTGCCACGACCTGCAATTAATCAACACTTCTCCAGACCAGGACCGATACAGCTCCTAGAACTCTGCACTAAATTATACTTACTAACATACAGTAGTTGTGGTTCTCTGATTTCACTAGGAGATGGTGATCTTGTTTTTCACATGTGTACATAAGTGAGAAAATAAAGATTTTGTTAGCAGGTTTTTATGTTTTTATGAAGTGAAACGTCTCAGCTGGCGGTGGCTCATTGGAAAATCTCATAGGGTAAAATGGGTTGAGTTGTGACTTTCTATGAAACGGAAGTAGCATACTGCGCATGTGCAGCCTGGGGCCGCAGAAGGGGGCACAAGTTTTCTGCAGCTCTGTCTGTGTTGGCCAAACGTAACAGAGATCGGGGGCATGCGCACGCCATACACACGCTCCCCCCTACTGCATCACAACTCGGGCTCTCGCTCTTCTCTACACTGAGAGACCGGAAGTGTCGGGGACCTTGGGAGCGTGCACACATCGTGCACGCGCTCCCCCTGCATAAGCATCAAACGTAAGACCAGTAATTTTAAACAGTTCCGCGAGCACCCCTCAGGGGTTCCGCCCCCCCCCAGGGTGGGGAGAGCTGGAACAACTCTCCCAACTGTCCATAGCAGTGATTCGGCATCAGCAGCAACAGCAGCCGCCCTTCTTTCCTCTCCCTGCTTCTGCTGTCAACTTTCGTCTGACAGGAGGGAGAGGAAGCATCACGCAGGCTCTCGGTACGGCTCCCTTAAAGAGACTGTCGTCAGTGAGTAGATATTATTATCTTGTATCTTTTCCTCTTGTTGCCTCGTCATCTCCTTCCTGTCAAATGAGATGTGACAGGCCTTACATGAAGCTTGCAACGTCATATTTGTGGGAGAAAAAAATGTGTGTGTGTGTCTGTATTGGGGAGAGAGAGTGTGTGTGTGTCTGTATTGGGGAGAGATTGTGTGTGTGTGTGTGTGTGTGTGTCTGTGGGGGGATGGAGAGAGTGTGTGTGTGTGTGTCTCTCTCTGTGTGTGTCTCTTTGTGTGTGTGTCTCTGTGTTTGTGTCTGTGTGTGGGGGAGTGGAGAGAGTGTGTATGTGCTCTGTGTGTGTGGGGGAGGAGTAGTGTGTGTGTGTGTGTGTGTGTGTGTGTGTGTGTGTGTGTGTGTGTGTGTGTGTGTGTGTGTGTGTGTGTCTGTGTGGGGAAGAGTGTGTGTGTATGAGAGGAGGTGAGTGAGTGTAAGGGAGAAAGTGTGGGGGAGAGGGAGTGTAAGGGGGAGAGACACGAGAGACGGGGTGAGGGGTGAAAGGGTGGGTGAGGGATTAGGGGGGGTGATGGGTGAGGGGGGTGAGGGGGAGGTGAGGGGGGGTGAGGGTGAGGGCAAGAGATGGTGGGTGAAGGGGGGCAGAGAAGAAGGGGGGGTGAGAGACGGGGCAAGGGTAGGGGTTCCCCAGAATTTGACAATTGAATTCTTGGTTTCCCCAACTAACAAAAAGTTGAAAACCGCTGTCTCAGATTCTCGTTCTCCTCTGAGATCCTGGATAATTGCAGGGATCTCGGGAACGTGCGCGAGTCATGCACGTGCTCCCCCTACATTACATACGCATGCGCTTCAGACTTATTGATCGTGCACATGCGTCTGATACATTTTCATTGTAAGCATGAGCTGAATCACCAGACAAAATTCAAATGGGCGTCAAAAGCAGTCCATGCGCTCATGAGGGGCTAACACTTGGACACTGTCAGCAGCAAAACGCGTTACCCAGTTATAATTTCGCAACCGGATGTGACGGTGGTATTACCGGAAGTGACATATCGGGACCCAGTGAGACACCGATACAGCTGTATACCACCAGGAGCAGCTGGAGAGGCACAGAGGAGACACCTGGAGAGACGCCGGGGAGCCCAGGAGAACGGTCAGCTAGCCGCTAAGGCAATGAAGGGGTTAAACTCAAATAGTCTGTTTATTGGGGCAGAGGGGGTGGATGAAGGAGGTAGAAGCCCCAGGTTGGGTGGTTAGGTTTGCCTGGAAGGTTGCGGGAGGAGTTAACCCCTTCACTACAATAGCAGTGGCAACCGCTATGGTAATGAAGGGGTTAACCAATCCCGCCACCACCTCCCCCACCCTCTCACCTCCCCGGTAGGTATAAACACCCACAAATGGCCAAATACCATCTTCACCCACCCCCATTATCCACAATAAACATTGAAAAACACAAGAACCCTACTACCCACCTCCTCTACAACCCCCCCCTCCCACCCCTCAACACATACAGTGCATTAATGGGCAAAATGACTATTATCCAGATATGGATAATAGCTCATTTGCCCTTCTAAATCAAACATTAACCAGCCAGCATAAATAAAGTCAATAAAACTTCTACTTACCCCTGCCATTATGAAGGGCCTCCTCATCACCATACTCCAGGTCCATGTCCTCCGTTGGCACAGATTAATACATTATCAGTCAATGGGCAATCAAAAACGTAAAAAGAAATAAATACAATTAAAAAACCTGAAAAAAGACAATTACATACAGTACATTCGATATTTGTCTTACCATTAGAAGTCTTCACCCTCGGAATCCCGGTATATCAGGAAGCTCTCGACCCACGATGTCATTGTCACGGGAAACCAAAGAAAGACTTAGACATTTTTAGCTAGACACCGTATAAAAGTATATTTTATTAAACAGGTCTGTTTAAAATATATAATACTTTGTGCACTGTAACAAGAGCGGGGAATTTTTAAACCCGGGAACCTGAGAGACAAAATGGCTACCTAGTTGGTGCCAGCAGGTCAGGTCTAGGTCTAGACTTGAAAGCAACACTTGCCCCCAGAAGTGTGAAAGCAATTGGAGCAGGATGGGTGGGTGAAGTATTCACGTCCTGGGATGAATACAAGCCATTCCGGCAAGTAGTCACCTCCCTCGTCATAAGGAACCAAGCCCCGCGGGTGACTTCTGAATAATAAGTGGCTATTGTGGCAAACTCACGCATGCCCTTCTTCCATTCTGAAGAACCCACTGCCCGGCTTTGGAAGACTGGCAGGCAGCTGATTGACGGGTTATAAAATTCCCACACTTGGATTGGCTGTAGTATTTCATGAATGAATCTGAAATACTATAAGAAAGCCAGCAACCAATCCGGCCCTCAGATTCTAAGCGCCAAGACAGCAGCGGCAAATTTGAAACCACCAAAAGATGCTCTGTGAGAAATAGCAGCGATATAACAATGATTTATTGTCGCATATTTTACATACAGTCACAGCAGTAGATATACTGTACAACAGTCAGGTCAAAACATGGATCAGGGTCAAGCAAGTGGGCTTGACCTTTATTAGTGAGCCTGGTTACCCCTTCACTGTCACAGTCATCTACTGCAATCGGTCTCCATCCTCTGCGATGATCAGCATCAGGTACAAACATCTTCTTTCACCTTCTTCTGTCATTCTTTTCTTCTATCTTCTTTAATTGCTATCCATTCCCCATGGTAAATCCAGAAACGGAAGTTGCCTCGTCATCTTCTTGAGCTAAAATGAGACGGAACAGGCCTTTTATAGGGCCTGTGACGTCACATTTTATGGTCAGATGGTACAGCTCCAATACGATTGGACGCTGCATCATGTGACCGGCTTTCTTTTTTTTTTTTTAAGATTTGACATATAGGTTCATATATTTTGGGGCAAACTTATAGCCCACAAATTAGCAAGACTGATCACAACAGACAAAACCCCATTGTAGCATAACAATATACCCCAAAAAGTATATTGCATGTACTTTTGAATGACACATTCTTGAAGTGCAGACATGGGTAATAGTGTATATCTTTCCCCAAAATCATATCTGGTTAGGAATCACCTTTTAGTTGACATGTATGTGGCCAAAGGAATTGGCCCCTGTGTGCACTAGCATTTCCAGACCATGATTTTGTATCTGTGACGCTACTAAACACAACAGCGTGTGATTTTTTTCAGAAAATATAATTTTTAGATTGCTGTTGGTCCCACGTGCATACTTTGTCATGGGACGTCACTGATCTAGTTAATATGGCCAAACATTTTTTGTTTACTTTGCAATGCAGTGTATAGTTGAGGCGTCCTGCAGTCGGAGTATCCAGCTGGCAGTCTGTTCATCTGGTTTGGCATTTTCTTGCACTTTTGAGAGACTTTTGTTTGTTATTTAAAAGGTCTTGCCACATTATCTGATATAGTCCAGTGGTTCTCCAGCTTATTAATGCATTAGCACAATATTATTACACTCAGAGTTTGCTTAATCTATCTAAGTGTTAGAGGGTTTATACTGCAATTTTGTGAGACAGCTTCAGAGTTTGTTTAATCTAAGCATTAAAGAGTTTATATTGCACTTTTGGAAGGAAAGTTTGTTTTCATAATAGTGTTATACTCATGAACTAGTTGATTCATGTTGATTCATTTTGCGTTTGCTTGATCAAATAGTTATTATGCTTATAGTGCATTTTGTTGGACAGCCTATTCTCATAGAGGTAGTGTCAGACACAATTGGTGTTAATAGTACCCAACTGTGGGATATCTATTCATAGGCATTACCTATTTTTGTATCCGTTGATGTTTGGTTCATGTTATTAGGGAACAACTGTTTGTGACAGCGGTAAGGGAAGTACCTAGATCGAATTGATCTAAGGGAATGGGCCAGAAGAAGGGGCTAGGTGCCCCGAAACATTGCCCCCTTATTCCCCTGTTTATCCCCCTCCCCCTTTCTTTCCCCTTGTCTGTCCTACCGTGTTTCCCTTCCCCATTAATATTTTTGTTCTGTGTGCCTATGTATTATGTAACATAGTACTATATATTTTTGATTTGTTATTCAGGCTATAGCAGTAACTAGAATATCATGGATATGTGTTGATGTTTGCCCTGTGTAATCTTTATATACAAGTAAAATTTATATTTTATAATATATTCTATTTCAATTATTTTTCCCTTGAGTGCTGGGAACATATCCTTTGTTCTATAGTGTATAGTATAACTATCCACATGGTGTCTGGATGAGACATATTACAAACCATAAAATCATACTTTTCTGAAATAGAATATTGAATGGATTTCCTTTTTGTTTAGTTAAAGACAGATGTTGTCGCATCGCTATTTCCTTATGTAGTTACAGTAACTATGTCACAGGGGACGCTATCAACCACGGGGGAAAGAGAAGGACATGATTGGTCCTGGAGAAAGCCTCCCGTACATAGAGCAATATAGAAGGCTGCCCTGATGTTGCCGTCCCACCCACTAGATGTCACCGATTGGTAGAGTACCAGTGGCGCACAGGGCAAAAATAAGAGCACAGTTTGTGCGGGTACTGCACCGACACACTTTATTCGAGCAAATACCCAGTATGTACCTGGCAGATACCTGGAATGCGCCGCTCTTCACCACTGACAAGCCCCATTGCGTTTGCCTTCCCAGCCTGGGTTCATGCCTGGCTGACGGGCGGCTGATCTGTTAAATGATAATGATTAGGATTTAATAGGCTGCAATGCTTCGCGTGTCTACCAGATGGCATAAATTCATGAATTGTAATGCAGTATATATATATATACTGTGCAGTATTGCAGCCAGCGGGAATAAAATGCTTCAATCCCTGCTTGGAAAATACCTCAATGCACTCGGGCAGAAAACAGTCACAAACCTCAATACACCCGGGTATACCCGAATTCGTGGGACTAGCCGAGCTCGAATAAAGTGTGTCGCCAGTGTAGTTCCCTACTCCTTCTCCTGACCATTGATAAGTCCTGCACACCCCCCCCCCCCCCCCAAAGTCACAGGGTAGATCAGAGATTGGTGGAGAAGGAGAAAAACTGGAAGAGCACTTCCAGTTTTTCTCCTTCTCTACTAGCCTACCCCTTGGACGGAAGCACACCTGGGGACCCCTCACCTTTGGATCGCATGGACTGTGCAGCAGTCAGAGTGAGTCAATCGCTTGCTACATGTTTTCCTGTTCAGGACTTTATTTAGACAATTGGTACGTTATAGGGTGTTATTATGCCCAATCTTCCTGGTGTTATTGTTAACAACAGCGTCACTTATTAGTGAGCTTACCATCCGGGACTGCAACCCAGTACCTGTCTTCTATCAAGTTTATGTTTAGGGGTCCCCCCTACAAGTATCTGGTTATCTATTCATTCATTTATCCTACTGTTGGGGTCTTTAGCATTACGCAGTCACATGGTCTAGATCAGAGATTGAGAGGGAGAGTAAAGGGACCACCGCTTTAGTCTAACGTATTTATTTATTGATGTAGTCCTTGGGTCGGTCGCACCGCCCTCACGAAATTCACTTCTGCTCTGTTTTTTCTTCACCTGTGCTCGTGAGTCCTAGTAAGGAGACTTAATGGCCCATCGGGAATAACACAGCGGGGGTCCCTGCGTCTGAATGGGACTCGCGCTGTGTGAATCCTACCGGGCTGCACCTGTCTGTAAGAGACGCGCAGTAAGAGTGAGACTGAATCAGTCACTCCCCCTGCGCGTCTCTAACAAGCGATCCCGGGGCTTTAATTTTGTTTTAATATTACAGTATTGTAGCAGGGGGCCTCCGGAGCTGAACCGCATTGATTTCAGGCCCGGGGACCAACGGCTTCCCAAGTTCAAGTTATACGGTGCCGGTATCCCGGCGGCCATGTTTAAATTCTCCCGTGCCACGGCCCACGTGACCGAGATATTGAAATAATGCAGGGGGGATACCAGCACCCCATTCCGGGGCCTGTAACTCGGGAATCAGGGGGTCCCCGGGGCTGAAATGTATGCAGTTCTGCCCCGGAGACCCCCTGCTTTAATACTGTGTTATTAAAATAAAAACCCCGCGATCGCCTGTTAGAGACGCGCAGGGGGAGTGACTGATTCAGTCTCACTCTCACTGCGCTTCCCTTACAACAGGTGTAGCCCAGTAGGATTCACAGAGTGCGAGTACCATTCAGACGCAGGGACCCCCGCTGTGTTAATCCCGATGGGCCATTACAGCCTGTCCCGCGGAGTGTCCCCGCTTTCCAGGATGTGCTCCGTCCCATGCCCTCGGACGCTGCTAGTATAGGAAAGACTGCATCTGTATTTTTTTATATATAAATAATTCAGATTGCTACTGTACAGTACTTAGCGATCAGAGTTATTTCTGCTCATCTGCACTTTGAGTGCATGCAGATGAGCTGATGCAGAGGCTGAAATAAATCCCTGCCGGCTGGACAGTGGGGAAGAATATCCATGACGTTCTGGGTACTGTACAGTATGTCACACGGGGGCCCCTGACGTGCCGGCTTCCTCTTCCATACTAAGGTACATTACAAAGGCAGTGACAGGGTTCATCTGCCTGGGGGAGCAGGGAGCCAGAAAGCTTTCTCCCTCATATAACAAATACAGACTAGAACCTTCCAATTATGTTTTCTAAATACACTTCCAGAAGCTTTTTCTCTGCAGAGACCCCCCAGTTCGAACGCCAGCTGAGTCTGATGCTGATGTGTATTCTGGGGATGTAAAGAACTCCCCTCTCACTGCTGTGCTCTGCATACTTTATCTCCTTGTTTTCCTGCCTTACACAGAAAGGGCACTTTCTAAGATATTAATCCCCACGGGCTTCTTACTGTCTTGTGGAGGTTATATTTTCTCTGCAGTTTTAGGACTGCTTGTTCCCCTTATCGGAAGCCTCTGCTGTTAAATTTATCAGGCGAACACAGAGGGAAAACAAGCCAGTACCATTGGATGATTCAGTGCATTTAAAGCTGCAGTTCATGCAATATCCTGCATGTGTTTTTTTTTTTTTAATAAATCAGTTCTGTAGTAAGAAAAAATACTTTTAGCATTTTCTGTTTAAAAAAACAACAACTTTGAAAGACCAATTTTCTTGTATTCTATTTAAACAAGCATGCTTGTTCCTATAGCAACGATTTACATTCCCCATATTTAAATGTAACCATGCTGTAAAATGGATTACAGTCATCTCTCCTGCTGACAGTAAGGCCTGGTAAGTTATGGGCATGCCAGCAGTAATTATGGAGGTTTGCCCTCACACCCTGGTGAGGTGCCCTATGTATGGATGGGAGTGGTCACATGCTCTGAATCCATGATTAGTGATGTCAGAGTTGTGCCAGCCCCCAGAGGATACATAAGGCACAGCACTGCTAAAAAGTTAGTGCTTCAGAGGTTATAAGAAGAGTTCAGTTGGTTGGTTGTAGAAGGAGCAAGTCTGAGTACAGACTTGGGAGAATGCAGCTCATAAGACTGTGACCAGGGACCTGGCACAGGGAGTATCTCTCTAAGGGGAGATAGGGAATCCACCAATTTGGGAAAAGACACCTTTCAAAGGGAAGTGCGGTGAACATGAGCAGCTGAGTACAACCGCTGTGAGGGGCAGCTGGCCCACTGCATCGCAATAAAGATGATCTTGTTAAATCATACCCTCGTGTGTAAGTGTGGAGTGATTACACAGAGGAATGCACCACAGAGGAGTTCCTCACCAGGACCATCCACAAGTGGACGCTGGGATCCTGATGAGGTGGAGGTGCTGCACTGGATATAGGTAGGACTCAAGTACACTACCTCAGCTGCCTGTCTGGGTTGGCAATCCCCACACAACATCATGCAGGAGACTCAGGAGTCCTGTTGCCAACAGGTTCACTACCAGACACTACACTGTAATGGGGACTGGTTAGACCACAGGGGCCAATATGAGATTGGGTGGGTCCGGCTAGACCAGAAAATCCGTTACATAAAGATGTCGCCAAACTTTGCCGATCAATAGACAGAGAACTAATTGACCGGCAGCTATGCAGTTCTTTAGGTAATTAGAAATTGCCCACATGAAACTATTGAAGTAAAAAAAAAAAAAAAAAAAAAGACTGAACTGCAGCTTTAAAGGTCAATTCCACCTGGGGCTAAGGTGAACTAATGGCTGTGGTGTTAGTTTGGTGCCCCCAGGATGTAGTCAGTATATTATGGGGAATGGCACTCTGGCGGCTCCATGGCGTAGTGACTATAGCATGCTCATGGAGGCTTGGGCTTGCTAGCTTACATCGTGTCCTGCGTACCCATGGAAGACGTAATCTAACCAGTAAGAGAATGGAGGTGGATCGCTCTTCTTCCAATTCCTTCAAAATGTCCACTGTGGTCACATGACCGCTATTAAAAGCGGACACAGACCGCACTGTGCTGGATGGGTCGTGGAACCGTGACAGATCCGGCACTTAACGGCTTAATATTTTAATTAAAGCTGATGCCATTTTATAAATCAGACATGTTTTAGTATTTTTAAATATTTTTTACACTTTTAATGTCCGTTTAGTATCCTAATGTGTTGGGTGTTGTTATGACCTTATCCTACTCCCTGAGGTAAGACGGTTTGGAAATATATCTGTCTGCAAAATTGTATGCACTGCGCTGTGTCACGCGAGACCAGGACACTTAACGCCAGGATCGCAGACACCAGACTGTAAGGAATCGGGGAATACGTTCTTTGCGGCGTGTTCCCTCCTTACCTGCTGCGGCCACTGTTCCTGCACATGCACGCTCCCCTGCTCTCATTACAGAGTGCGCACGTCTCCGCTGCTGCGGGTGTTATGCCTTCCAGGCACGCCTCCGCTGCTGCGGGTGTTATACCTTCCAGGCACGTCTCCGCTGCTGCGGGTGTTATACCTTCCAGGCACGCCTCCGCTGCTGTGGGTGTTATACCTTCCAGGCACGCCTCTGCTGCTTAGGATGTGTGGTGTTATACCTTCCAGACACACCTCCACTGCTGCGGGTGTTATACCTTCCAGGCACGCCTCTGCTGCTGTGGGTGTGTGGTGTTATACCTTCCAGACACACCTCCACTGCTGCGGGTGTTATACCTTCCAGGCACGCCTCTGCTGATTAGGATGTGTGGTGTTATACCTTCCAGACACACCTCCACTGCTGCGTGTGTTATACCTCCCAGGCACGCCTCCGCTGCTGCGGGTGTTATACCTTCCAGGCACGCCTCCGCTGCTGCGGGTGTTATACCTTCCAGGCACGTCTCCGCTGCTGCGGGTGTGTGGTGTTATACCTTCCAGGCACGCCTCCGCTGCTGTGGGTGTGTGGTGTTATACCTTCCAGGCACGCCTCCGCTGCTGCGGGTGTTATACCTTCCAGGCACGTCTCCGCTGCTGCGGGTGTTATACCTTCCAGGCACGCCTCCGCTGCTGTGGGTGTTATACCTTCCAGGCACGCCTCCGCTGCTGTGGGTGTGTGGTGTTATACCTTCCAGGCACGCCTCCGCTGCTGCGGGTGTTATACCTTCCAGGCACGCCTCCGCTGCTGTGGGTGTGTGGTGTTATACCTTCCAGGCACGCCTCCGCTGCTGCGGGTGTTATACCTTCCAGGCACGCCTCCGCTGCTGCGGGTGTAATACCTTCCAGGCACGCCTCCGCTGCTGCGGGTGTTATACCTTCCAGGCACGCCTCCGCTGCTGCGGGTGTTATACCTTCCAGGCACGCCTCCGCTGCTGCGGGTGTTATACCTTCCAGGCACGCCTCCGCTGCTGCGGGTGTGTAGTGTTATACCTTCCAGGCACGCCTAAGCTGCTGCGGTGTTATACCTTCCAGGCACGCCTCCGCTGCTGCGGGTGTGTGGTGTTATACCTTCCAGGCACGCCTCCGCTGCTGCGTGTGTGTGTGGTGTTATACCTTCCAGGCACGCCTCCGCTGCTGCGGGTGTTATACCTTCCAGGCACGCCTCCGCTGCTGCGGGTGTTATACCTTCCAGGCACGCCTCCGCTGCTGCGGGTGTTATACCTTCCAGGCATGCATCCGCTGCTGCGTGTGTGTGGTGTTATACCTTCCAGGCATGCCTCCGCTGCTTCGGGTGTTATAACTTCCAGGCACGCCTCCGCTGCTGCGTGTGTGTGGTGTTATACCTTCCAGGCGCGCCTCCGCTGCTGCGTGTGTGTGGTGTTTTACCTTCCAGGCACGCATCCGCTGCTGCGTGTGTGTGGTGTTATACCTTACAGGCATGCCTCCGCTGCTTCGGGTGTTATAACTTCCAGGCACGCCTCCGCTGCTGCGTGTGTGTGGTGTTATACCTTCCAGGCGCGCCTCCGCTGCTGCGTGTGTGTGTTGTTATACCTTCCAGGCACGCCTCCGCTGCTGCGGCTGTTATACCTTCCAGGCGCGCCTCCGCTGCTGTGGGTGTTATACCTTCCAGGCACACCTCCGCTGCTGCGTGTGTGTGGTGTTATACCTTCCAGGCACGCCTCCGCTGCTGCTGGTGTGTGGTGTTATACCTTCCAGGCACGCCTCCGCTGCTGTGGGTGTTATACCTTCCAGGCAAGCATCCGCTGCTGCGTGTGTGTGGTGTTATACCTTCCAGGCACGCCTCCGCTGCTGCGGGTGTGTGGTGTTATACCTTCCAGGCACGCCTCCGCTGCTGCGTGTGTGTGGTGTTATACCTTCCAGGCACGCCTCCGCTGCTGCGTGTGTGTGGTGTTAAACCTTCCAGGCACGCCTCCGTTGCTGCGGGTGTTATACCTTCCAGGCACGCCTCCGCTGCTGCGGGTGTTATACCTTCCAGGCACGCCTCCGCTGCTGCAGGAGTTATAACTTCCAGGCACGCCTCCGCTGCTGCGGGTGTTATACCTCCCAGGCACGCCTCCGCTGCTGCGTGTGTGTGTTGTTATACCTTCCAGGCACGCCTCCGCTGCTGCGGGTGTTATACCTTCCAGGCACGCCTCCGCTGCTGCGGGTGTTATACCTTCTAGGCACGCCTCCGCTGCTGCGGTGTGTGGTGTTATACCTTCCAGGCACGCCTCCGCTGCTGCAGGAGTTATACCTTCCAGGCACGCCTCCGCTGCTGCGGGTGTTATACCTTCCAGGCATGCCTCCGCTGCTGCGGTGTGTGGTGTTATACCTTCCAGGCACGCCTCCGCTGCTGCAGGAGTTATACCTTCCAGGCACTCCTCGACTGCTGCGTGTGTGTGGTGTTATACCTTCCAGGCACGCCTCCGCTGCTGCGTGTGTGTGGTGTTATACCTTCCAGGCACGCCTCCGCTGCTGCGGGTGTGTGGTGTTATATCTTCCAGGCACGCCTCCGCTGCTGCGGGTGTTATACCTTCCAGGCACGCCTCCGCTGCTGCGTGTGTGTGGTGTTATACCTTCCAGGCACGCCTCCGCTGCTGCGTGTGTGGTGTTATACCTTCCAGGCACGCCTCCGCTGCTGCGGGTGTTATACCTTCCAGGCACGCCTCCGCTGCTGCGGGTTTGTGGTTTTATACCTTCTAGGCACGCCTCCGCTGCTGCGTGTGTTATACCTTCCAGGCACACCTCCGCTGCTGCGGGTGTTATACCTTCCAGGCGCGCCTCCGCTGCTGCGTGTGTGTGGTGTTATACCTTCCAGGCACGCCTCCGCTGCTGCGGGTTTAATACCTTCCAGGCACGCCTCCGCTGCTGCGGGTGTTATACCTTCCAGGCACGCCTCCGCTGCTGCGGGTGTGTGGTGTTATACCTTCCAGGCACGCCTCCGCTGCTGCGTGTGTGTGGTGTTATACCTTCCAGGCATGCCTCCGCTGCTGCGGGTGTAATACCTTCCAGGCACGCCTCCGCTGCTGCGGGTGTTATACCTTCCAGGCACGCCTCCGCTGCTGCGTGTGTGTGGTTTTATACCTTCAAGACATGCCTCCGCTGCTGCGTGTGTGGTGTTATACCTTCCAGGCACGCCTCCGCTGCTGCGGGTGTTATACCTTCCAGGCACGCCTCCGCTGCTGCAGGTGTTAAACCTTCCAGGCACGCCTCCGCTGCTGTGTGTGGTGTTATACCTTCCAGGCACGCCTCCGCTGCTGCGAGTGTGTGGTGTATCACCTTCCAGGCACGCCTCCGCTGCTGCGGGTGTGTGGTGTTATACCTTCCAGGCACTCCTCCGCTGCTGCAGGTGTTAAACCTTCCAGGCACGCCTCCGCTGCTGCGGGTGTTATACCTTCCAGGCACGCCTCCGCTGCTGCGGGTGTGAGGTGTTATACCTTCCAGGCACGCCTCCGCTGCTGCGGGTGTGTGGTGTTATACCTTCCAGGCACGCCTCCGCTGCTGCAGGTGTTATACCTTCCAGGCACGCCTCCACTGCTGCGGGTGTTATACCTTCCAGGCACGCCTCCGCTGCTGAGGGTGTGGTGTTATACCTTCCAGGCACGCCTCCGCTGCTGAGGGTGTGTGGTGTTATACCTTCCAGGCACGCCTCTGCTGCTGCGGGTGTTATACCTTCCAGGCACGCCTCCGCTGCTGCGTGTGTGTGGTGTAATACCTTCCAGGCACGCCTCCGCTGCTGCAGGTGTTAAACCTTCCAGGCACGCCTCCGCTGCTGCGAGTGTTATACCTCCCAGGCACGCCTCCACTGCTGCGTATGTTATACCTTCCAGGCACGCCTCCGCTGCTGAGGGTGTGTGGTGTTATACCTTCCAGGCACGCCTCCACTGCTGCGGGTGTTATACCTTCCAGGCACGCCTCCGCTGCTGAGGGTGTGTGGTGTTATACCTTCCAGGCACGCCTCCGCTGCTGCGGGTGTTATACCTCCCAGGCACGCCTCCACTGCTGCGTGTGTTATACCTTCCAGGCACGCCTCCGCTGCTGAGGGTTTGTGGTGTTATACCTTCCAGGCACGCCTCCGCTGCTGCGTGTGTGTGTTGTTATACCTTCCAGGCACGCCTCCGCTGCTGCGGGTGTTATACCTTCCAGGCACGCCTCCGCTGCTGCGGGTGTTATACCTTCCAGGCACGCCTCCGCTGCTGCAGGAGTTATAACTTCCAGGCACGCCTCCGCTGCTGCGGGTGTTATACCTCCCAGGCACGCCTCCGCTGCTGCGTGTGTGTGTTGTTATACCTTCCAGGCACGCCTCCGCTGCTGCGGGTGTTATACCTTCCAGGCACGCCTCCGCTGCTGCGGGTGTTATACCTTCTAGGCACGCCTCCGCTGCTGCGGTGTGTGGTGTTATACCTTCCAGGCACGCCTCCGCTGCTGCAGGAGTTATACCTTCCAGGCACGCCTCCGCTGCTGCGGGTGTTATACCTTCCAGGCATGCCTCCGCTGCTGCGGTGTGTGGTGTTATACCTTCCAGGCACGCCTCCGCTGCTGCAGGAGTTATACCTTCCAGGCACTCCTCCACTGCTGCGTGTGTGTGGTGTTATACCTTCCAGGCACGCCTCCGCTGCTGCGTGTGTGTGGTGTTATACCTTCCAGGCACGCCTCCGCTGCTGCGGGTGTGTGGTGTTATATCTTCCAGGCACGCCTCCGCTGCTGCGGGTGTTATACCTTCCAGGCACGCCTCCGCTGCTGCGTGTGTGTGGTGTTATACCTTCCAGGCACGCCTCCGCTGCTGCGTGTGTGGTGTTATACCTTCCAGGCACGCCTCCGCTGCTGCGGGTGTTATACCTTCCAGGCACGCCTCCGCTGCTGCGGGTTTGTGGTTTTATACCTTCTAGGCACGCCTCCGCTGCTGCGTGTGTTATACCTTCCAGGCACACCTCCGCTGCTGCGGGTGTTATACCTTCCAGGCGCGCCTCCGCTGCTGCGTGTGTGTGGTGTTATACCTTCCAGGCACGCCTCCGCTGCTGCGGGTTTAATACCTTCCAGGCACGCCTCCGCTGCTGCGGGTGTTATACCTTCCAGGCACGCCTCCGCTGCTGCGGGTGTGTGGTGTTATACCTTCCAGGCACGCCTCCGCTGCTGCGTGTGTGTGGTGTTATACCTTCCAGGCACGCCTCCGCTGCTGAGGGTGTTATACCTTCCAGGCACGCCTCCGCTGCTGCGGGTGTTATACCTTCCAGGCACGCCTCCGCTGCTGCGGGTTTTATACCTTCAAGACACGCCTCCGCTGCTGCGTGTGTGGTGTTATACCTTCCAGGCACGCCTCCGCTGCTGCGGGTGTTATACCTTCCAGGCACGCCTCTGCTGCTGCAGGTGTTAAACCTTCCAGGCACGCCTCCGCTGCTGTGTGTGGTGTTATACCTTCCAGGCACGCCTCCGCTGCTGCGAGTGTGTGGTGTATCACCTTCCAGGCACGCCTCCGCTGCTGCGGGTGTGTGGTGTTATACCTTCCAGGCACGCCTCCGCTGCTGCAGGTGTTAAACCTTCCAGGCACGCCTCCGCTGCTGCGGGTGTTATACCTTCCAGGCACGCCTCCGCTGCTGCGGGTGTTATACCTCCAAGGCACGCCTCCGCTGCTGAGGGTGTGAGGTGTTATACCTTCCAGGCACGCCTCCGCTGCTGCGGGTGTGTGGTGTTATACCTTCCAGGCACGCCTCCGCTGCTGCAGGTGTTATACCTTCCAGGCACGCCTCCACTGCTGCGGGTGTTATACCTTCCAGGCACGCCTCCGCTGCTGAGGGTGTGGTGTTATACCTTCCAGGCACGCCTCCGCTGCTGAGGGTGTGTGGTGTTATACCTTCCAGGCACGCCTCCGCTGCTGCGGGTGTGGTGTAATACCTTCCAGGCACGCCTCCGCTGCTGCAGGTGTTAAACCTTCCAGGCACGCCTCCGCTGCTGCGAGTGTTATACCTCCCAGGCACGCCTCCACTGCTGCGTATGTTATACCTTCCAGGCACGCCTCCGCTGCTGAGGGTGTGTGGTGTTATACCTTCCAGGCACGTCTCCACTGCTGCGGGTGTTATACCTTCCAGGCACGCCTCCGCTGCTGCGGGTGTTATACCTTCCAGGCACGCCTCCGCTGCTGCGGGTGTTATACCTTCCAGGCACGCCTCCGCTGCTGCGGGTGTTATACCTCCCAGGCACGCCTCCACTGCTGCGTGTGTTATACCTTCCAGGCACGCCTCCGCTGCTGAGGGTTTGTGGTGTTATACCTTCCAGGCACGCCTCCGCTGCTGCGTGTGTGTGTTGTTATACCTTCCAGGCACGCCTCCGCTGCTGCGGGTGTTATACCTTACAGGCACGCCTCCGCTGCTGCGGGTGTTATACCTTCCAGGCATGCCTCCGCTGCTGCGGTGTGTGGTGTTATACCTTCCAGGCACGCCTCCGCTGCTGCGTGTGTGTGTTGTTATACCTTCCAGGCACGCCTCCGCTGCTGCAGGAGTTATACCTTCCAGGCGCGTCTCCGCTGCTGCGGGTGTTATACCTCCCAGGCACGCCTCCGCTGCTGCGGGTGTGTGGTGTTATATCTTCCAGGCACGCCTCCACTGCTGCGTGTGTGTGGTGTTATACCTTCAAGGCACGCCTCCGCTGCTGCGTGTGTGTGGTGTTATACCTTCCAGGCACGCCTCCGCTGCTGCAGGTTTGTGGTGTTATACCTTCTAGGTACGCCACCGCTGCTGCGGGTGTGTGGTGTTATACCTTCCAGGCACGCCTCCGCTGCTGCGGGTTTATGATGTTATACCTTCCAGGCACGCCTCCACTGCTGCGGGTGTTATACCTTCCAGGCACGCCTCCGCTGCTGCGGGTTTATGATGTTATACCTTCCAGGCGCGCCTCCGCTGCTGCGTGTGTTATACCTTCCAGGCACGCCTCCGCTGCTGCGGGTGTGTGGTGTTATACCTTCCAGGCGCGCCTCCGCTGCTGCGGGTGTGTGGTGTTATACCTTCCAGGCACGCCTCCGCTGCTGCGGGTGTAATACCTTCCAGGCACGCCTCCGCTGCTGCGTGTGTTATACCTTCCAGGCACGCCTCCGCTGCTGCGGGTGTGTGGTGTTATACCTTCCAGGCGCGCCTCCGCTGCTGCGGGTGTGTGGTGTTATACCTTCCAGGCGCGCCTCCGCTGCTGTGTGTGTGTGATGTTATACATTCCAGGCACGCCTCCGCTACTGCGGGTGTTATACCTTCCAGGCACGCCTCCGCTGCTGCGGGTGTGGTGTTATACCTTCCAGGCACGCCTCTGCTGCTGTGTGTGTTATACCTCCCAGGCACGCCTCCGCTGCTGCGGATGTGGGGTGTTATACCTTCCAGGCACGCCTCTGCTGCTGTGTGTGTTATACCTCCCAGGCACGCCTCCGCTGCTGCGGGTGTTATACCTTCCAGGCACGCCTCCGCTGCTGCGGGTGTTATACCTTCCAGGCACGCCTCTGCTGCTGCGGGTGTTATACCTTCCAGGCACGCCTCCGCCACTGCGTGTGTTATACCTTCCAGGCACGCCTCCGCTGCTGCGGGTGTTATACCTTCCAGGCACGCCTCCGCTGCTGTGTGTTTGGTGTAATACCTTCCAGGCACGCCTCCACTTCTGTGTGTGGTGTTATACCTTCCAGGCATGCCTCTACTGCTGCGAGTGTGTGGTGTATCACCTTCCAGGCACGCCTCCGCTGCTGCGTGTGTGGTGTTATACCTTCCAGGCACGCCTCCGCTGCTGCGTGTATGTGGTGTAATACCTTCCAGGCACGCCTCCGCTGCTGTGTGTGGTGTTATACCTTCCAGGCACGCCTCTACTGCTGCGGGTGTGTGGTGTTATACCTTCCAGGCACGCCTCCGCTGCTGCAGGTGTTAAACCTTCCAGGCACGCCTCCGCTGCTGCGGGTGTTATACCTCCCAGGCACGCCTCCGCTGCTGCGGGTGTTATACCTTCCAGGCACGCCTCCGCTGCTGCGGGTGTTATACCTTCCAGGCACGCCTCCGCTGCTGCGGGTGTTATAACTTCCAGGCACGCCTCCGCTGCTGAGGGTGTTATACCTTCCAGGCACGCCTCCGCTGCTGCGTGTGTGTGTGGTGTTATACCTTCCAGGCACGCCTCCGCTGCTGCAGGTGTTAAACCTTCCAGGCACGCCTCCGCTGCTGCGGGTGTTATACCTCCCAGGCACGCCTCCGCTGCTGCGGGTGTTATACCTTCCAGGCACGCCTCCGCTGCTGCGTGTGTGTGTGGTGTTATACCTTCCAGGCACGCCTCCGCTGCTGCGGGTGTTATACCTTCCAGGCACGCCTCCGCTGCTGCGGGTGTTATAACTTCCAGGCACGCCTCCGCTGCTGCGGGTGTTATACCTTCCAGGCACGCCTCCGCTGCTGCGGGTGTTATACCTTCCAGGCACGCCTCCGCTGCTGCGTGTGTGTGTGGTGTTATACCTTCCAGGCACGCCTCCGCTGCTGCAGGTGTGTGGTGTTATACCTTCGAGGCACGCCTCCGCTGCTGCGGGTGTATGGTGTAATACCTTCCAGGCACGCCTCCGCTGCTGCGGGTGTTATACCTTCCAGGCACGCCTCCGCTGCTGTGGGTGTGTGGTGTAATACCTTCCAGGCACGCCTCCGCTGCTGCGGGTGTTATACCTTCCAGGCACGCCTCCGCTGCTGCGGGTGTTATACCTTCCAGGCACGCCTCCGCTGCTGCGGGTGTTATACTTTCCAGGCACGCCTCCGCTGCTGCGGGTGTTATACCTTCCAGGCACGCCTCCGCTGCTGCGGGTGTGTGGTGTTATACCTTCCAGGCACGCCTCCGCTGCTGCGTGTGTTATACCTTCCAGGCACGCCTCCGCTGCTGCGTGTGTTATACCTCCCAGGCACGCCTCCGCTGCTGCGGGTGTGTGGTGTTATACCTTCCAGGCACGCCTCCGCTGCTGTGGGTGTGTGGTGTAATACTTTATAGGCACGCCTCCGCTGCTGCGGGTGTGTGGTGTTATATCAAATTTGTCCCTGAAGAAGCTCCTTTGCTGGAGGGAAACGCGCGTTGGACGCGCAATGTTGTCAGTCTCCTACTTGGAGCTGTTTTAATGTAGTGTCTGCAGTCTCCTGGTTCTAACTGTGTAGACCCTAGTAGTTAGTCATTCATTTATTTATTTTCATAGTTTGTGTGCCAGCTTTCCTTGCACTCTATGTGAGGCGTTTTCACAGTTCATCACTGTGAAATTCACCCTAGCACTGCTGTGTCTGGCAGTCTTATGTTGCAGTGTTTGTACCACCATTATCACTGTATGTGCCAGCTTTATTATTCAGGCACTTTTACTTCAACACACTTAAGTCTCTATTGCAGTGCGCAGTGCTGGTTAATCTAGCAAGGAAGCTGGATATTTAATCCGTTGGCCACCCACTTGTGAACAACTATATACTCCTACTACTCGGTCTCACCGTTGCTCCAGAGGGGTTAATACCCTGACTCTTAGCATCCCCTGTCCTCTGTATCCCACCAACATTAAGTGGTCATCTGGGATAGCATGACTTTATAATTAACGACACGGATGCCAGATAACTTTGATTTAATATATTTTTAATTCACATTACACATTACTTTGGTAATATATGTTTTAAGGAAATTTATTAAAAGTTAATTTTTACACTAGTTTGGTGTGCATATAAGTGAATTCTTTTAGGGTGCACATCCAATTTGTGTTTCCCTTCACTTTTTCTGATTCACTTTTCAGTTCACAGTTTGCACCCATCTTTTTGATTACCTCACTTATATATTTAATTACTTTATTCAATTGGTATGGTCCTGTGATTACTCCCTATCCCTCTGTTGTTTCTCTGTGTGATGTTATACCTTCCAGGCACGCCTCCGCTGCTGCGAGTGTGTGGTGTAATACCTTCCAGGCACGCCTCCGCTGCTGCGGGTGTTATACCTTCCAGGCACGCCTCCTCTGCTGCGAGTGTGTGGTGTTATACCTTCCAGGCACGCCTCCGCTGCTGCGAGTGTGTGGTGTTATACCTTCCAGGCACGCCTCCGCTGCTGCGGGTGTGTGGTGTAATACCTTCCAGGCACGCCTCCTCTGCTGCGAGTGTGTGGTGTTATACCTTCCAGGCACGCCTCCGCTGCTGCGAGTGTGTGTGGTGTTATACCTTCCAGGCACGCCTCCGCTGCTGCGGGTGTGTGGTGTTATACCTTCGAGGCACGCCTCCGCTGCTGCGGGTGTATGGTGTAATACCTTCCAGGCACGCCTCCGCTGCTGCGGGTGTTATACCTTCCAGGCACGCCTCCGCTGCTGCGGGTGTGTGGTGTAATACCTTCCAGGCACGCCTCCGCTGCTGCGGGTGTTATACCTTCCAGGCACGCCTCCGCTGCTGCGGGTGTTATACCTTCCAGGCACGCCTCCGCTGCTGCGGGTGTTATACTTTCCAGGCACGCCTCCGCTGCTGCGGGTGTTATACCTTCCAGGCACGCCTCCGCTGCTGCGGGTGTGTGGTGTTATACCTTCCAGGCACGCCTCCGCTGCTGCGTGTGTTATACCTTCCAGGCACGCCTCCGCTGCTGCGTGTGTTATACCTCCCAGGCACGCCTCCGCTGCTGCGGGTGTGTGGTGTTATACCTTCCAGGCACGCCTCCGCTGCTGTGGGTGTGTGGTGTAATACTTTATAGGCACGCCTCCGCTGCTGCGGGTGTGTGGTGTTATATCAAATTTGTCCCTGAAGAAGCTCCTTTGCTGGAGGGAAACGCGCGTTGGACGCGCAATGTTGTCAGTCTCCTACTTGGAGCTGTTTTAATGTAGTGTCTGCAGTCTCCTTGTTCTAACTGTGTAGACCCTAGTAGTTAGTCATTCATTTATTTATTTTCATAGTTTGTGTGCCAGCTTTCCTTGCACTCTATGTGAGGCGTTTTCACAGTTCATCACTGTGAAATTCACCCTAGCACTGCTGTGTCTGGCAGTCTTATGTTGCAGTGTTTGTACCACCATTATCACTGTATGTGCCAGCTTTATTATTCAGGCACTTTTACTTCAACACACTTAAGTCTCTATTGCAGTGCGCAGTGCTGGTTAATCTAGCAAGGAAGCTGGATATTTAATCCGTTGGCCACCCACTTGTGAACAACTATATACTCCTACTACTCGGTCTCACCGTTGCTCCAGAGGGGTTAATACCCTGACTCTTAGCATCCCCTGTCCTCTGTATCCCACCAACATTAAGTGGTCATCTGGGATAGCATGACTTTATAATTAACGACACAGATGCCAGATAACTTTGATTTAATATATTTTTAATTCACATTACACATTACTTTGGTAATATATGTTTTAAGGAAATTTATTAAAAGTTAATTTTTACACTAGTTTGGTGTGCATATAAGTGAATTCTTTTAGGGTGCACATCCAATTTGTGTTTCCCTTCACTTTTTCTGATTCACTTTTCAGTTCACAGTTTGCACCCATCTTTTTGATTACCTCACTTATATATTTAATTACTTTATTCAATTGGTATGGTCCTGTGATTACTCCCTATCCCTCTGTTGTTTCTCTGTGTGATGTTATACCTTCCAGGCACGCCTCCGCTGCTGCGAGTGTGTGGTGTAATACCTTCCAGGCACGCCTCCGCTGCTGCGGGTGTTATACCTTCCAGGCACGCCTCCTCTGCTGCGAGTGTGTGGTGTTATACCTTCCAGGCACGTCTCCGCTGCTGCGAGTGTGTGATGTTATACCTTCCAGGCACGCCTCCGCTGCTGCGAGTGTGTGGTGTAATACCTTCCAGGCACGCCTCCGCTGCTGCGGGTGTTATACCTTCCAGGCACGCCTCCTCTGCTGCGAGAGTGTGGTGTTATACCTTCCAGGCACGCCTCCGCTGCTGCGAGTGTGTGGTGTTATACCTTCCAGGCACGCCTCCGCTGCTGCGGGTGTGTGGTGTAATACCTTCCAGGCATGCCTCCTCTGCTGCGAGTGTGTGGTGTTATACCTTCCAGGCACGCCTCCGCTGATGCGAGTGTGTGGTGTTATACCTCCCAGGCACGCCTCCGCTGCTGCGGGTGTTATACCTCCCAGGCACGCCTCCGCTGCTGCGTGTGTGTGGTGTTATACCTCCCAGGCACGCCTCCGCTGCTGCGGGTGTTATACCTTCCAGGCACGCCTCCGCTGCTGCGGGTGTTATACCTTCCAGGCACGCCTCCGCTGCTGCGGGTGTTATACCTTCCAGGCACGCCTCCGCTGCTGCGGGAGTGTGGTGTTATACCTTCCAGGCACGCCTCCGCTGCTGCGGGTGTGTGGTGTTATACCTTCCAGGCACGCCTCCGCTGCTGCGTGTGTGTGGTGTTATACCTTCCAGGCACGCCTCCGCTGCTGCGGGTGTGTGGTGTTATACCTTCCAGGCACGCCTCCGCTGCTGCGGGTGTGTGGTGTTATACCTTCCAGGCACGCCTCCGCTGCTGCGGGTGTTATACCTTCCAGGCACGCCTCCTCTGCTGCGAGTGTTATACCTCCCAGGCACGCCTCCGCTGCTGCGGGTGTTATACCTTCCAGGCGCGCCTCCGCTGCTGCGTGTGTGTGGTGTTATACCTTCCAGGCACGCCTCCGCTGCTGCGTGTGTGGTGTTATACCTTCCATGCACGCCTCTGCTGCTGCGTGTGTGTGGTGTTATACCTTCCAGGCACGCCTCCGCTGCTGCGTGTGTGATGTTATACCTTCCAGGCACGCCTCCGCTGCTGCGGGTGTTATACCTTCCAGGCACGCCTCCGCTGCTGCGGGTGTAATACCTTCCAGGCACGCCTCCGCTGCTGCGGGTGTTATACCTTCCTGGCATGCCTCCGCTGCTGCGGGTGTTATACCTCCCAGGCACGCCTCCGCTGCGTGTGTGTGTGGTGTTATACCTTCCAGGCATGCCTCCGCTGCTGCGGATGTTATACCTTCCAGGCACGCCTCCGCTGCTGCGTGTGTGTGTGGTGTTATACCTTCCAGGCACGCCTCCGCTGCTGCGGGTGTTATACCTTCCAGGCACGCCTCCGCTGCTGCGAGTGTGTGGTGTAATACCTTCCAGGCACGCCTCCGCTGCTGCATGTGTGTGGTGTTATACCTTCCAACACGCCTCCGCTGCTGCGGGTGTTATACCTTCCAGGCACGCCTCCGCTGCTGCGAGTGTGTGGTGTAATACCTTCCAGGCACGTCTCCACTGCTGTGGGTGTTATACCGTCCAGGCACGCCTCCGCTGCTGCGAGTGTTATACCTTCCAGGCACGCCTCCGCTCCTGCGGGTGTTACACCTTCCAGGCACGCCTCCGCTGCTGCGTGTGTGTGGTGTTATACCTACCAGGCACGCCTCCGCTGCTGCGTGTTATACCTTCCAGGCACGCCTCCGCTGCTGCGGGTGTGTGGTGTTATACCTTCCAGGCACGCCTCCGCTGCTGCGGGTGTGTGGTGTTACACTTTCCAGGCACGCCTCCGCTGCTGCGGGTGTTATACCTTCCAGGCACGCCTCCGCTGCTGCGGGTGTAATACCTTCCAGGCACGCCTCTGCTGCTGTGGGTGTTATACCTTCCAGGCACGCCTCCGCTGCTGCGGGTGTGTGGTGTTATACCTTCCAGGCACGCCTCCGCTGCTGCGGGTGTTATACCTTCCAGGCACGCCTCCGCTGCTGCGGGTGTAATACCTTCCAGGCACGCCTCCGCTGCTGCGGGTGTTATACCTTCCAGGCACGCCTCCGCTGCTGCGGGTGTTATACCTTCCAGGCACGCCTCCGCTGCTGCGGGTGTTATACCTTCCAGGCACGCCTCCGCTGCTGCGGGTGTTATACCTTCCAGGCACGCCTCCGCTGCTGCGGGTGTTATACCTTCCAGGCACGCCTCCGCTGCTGCGGGTGTTATACCTTCCAGGCACGCCTCCGCTGCTGCGGGTGTTATACCTTCCAGGCACGCCTCCGCTGCTGCGGGTGTAATACCTTCCAGGCACGCCTCCGCTGCTGCGGGTGTTATACCTTCCAGGCACGCCTCCGCTGCTGTGGGTGTTATACCTTCCAGGCACGCCTCCGCTGCTGCGTGTGTGTGGTGCTATACCTTCCAGGCACGCCTCCGCTGCTGCGGGTGTGTGGTGCTATACCTTCCAGGCACGCCTCCGCTGCTGCGGGTGTTATACCTTCCAGGCACGCCTCCGCTGCTGCGGGTGTTATACCTTCCAGGCACGCCTCCGCTGCTGCGGGTGTGTGGTGTTACACCTTCCAGGCACGCCTCAGCTGCTGCGGGTGTGGGGTGTTATACCTTCCAGGCACGCCTCCGCTGCTGCGGGTGTTACACCTTCCAGGCACGCCTCCGCTGCTGCGGGTGTTACACCTTCCAGGCACGCCTCCGCTGCTGCGGGTGTTACACCTTCCAGGCACGCCTCCGCTGCTGCGGGTGTTACACCTTCCAGGCACGCCTCCGCTGCTGCGGGTGTTACACCTTCCAGGCACGCCTTAGCTGCTGCGGGTGTGTGGTGTTATATCTTCCAGGCACGCCTCCGCTGCAGCGTGTGTGTGGTGTTATACCTTCCAGGCACGCCTCCGCTGCTGCGGGTGTGTGATATTATACCTTCCAGGCACGCCTCCGCTGCTGCGGGTGTTATACCTTCCAGGCGCGCCTCCGCTGCTGCGTGTGTGGTGTTATACCTTCCAGGCACGCCTCTGCTGCTGCGTGTGTGATGTTATACCTTCCAGGCACGCCTCCGCTGCTGCGTGTGTGATGTTATACCTTCCAGGCACGCCTCCGCTGCTGCGGGTGTTATACCTTCCAGGCACGCCTCCGCTGCTGCGGGTGTAATACCTTCCAGGCATGCCTCCGCTGCTGCGGGTGTTATACCTCCCAGGCACGCCTCCGCTGCTGCGAGTGTGTGGTGTAATACCTTCCAGGCACGCCTCCGCTGCTGCGTGTGTGTGGTGTTATACCTTCCAGGCACGCCTCCGCTGCTGCGGGTGTGTGGTGTTATACCTTCCAGGCACGCCTCCGCTGCTGCGTGTGTGTGGTGTTATACCTTCCAGGCACGCCTCCGCTGCTGCGGGTGTGTGGTGTTATATCTCCCAGGCACGCCTCCGCTGCTGCGAGTGTGTGGTGTAATACCTTCCAGGCACGCCTCTGCTGCTGCGGGTGTTATACCTTCCAGGCACGCCTCCGCTGCTGCGGGTGTGTGGTTTTATACCTCCCAGGCACGCCTCCGCTGCTGCGGGTGTTATACCTTCCAGGCACGCCTCCGCTGCTGTGGGTGTTATACCTTCCAGGCACGCCTCCGCTGCTGTGGGTGTGTGGTGTTATAGCTTCCAGGCACGCCTCCGCTGCTGCGGGTGTGTGGTGTTATATATGCCAGGCACGCCTCCGCTGCTGCGGGTGTGTGGTGTTATATATGCCAGGCGCGCCTCCGCTGCTGCGGGTGTGTGGTGTTATATATGCCAGGCACGCCTCCGCTGCTGCGGGTGTAATACTTTCCAGGCACGCCTCCGCTGCTGCGGGTGTTATACCTTCCAGGCACGCCTCCGCTGCTGCGGGTGTGTGGTGTTATAGCTTCCAGGCACGCCTCCGCTGCTGCGTGTGTGTGGTGTTACACCTTCCAGGCACGCCTCCGTTGCTGCGGGTGTTATACCTTATAGGCACGCCTCCGCTGCTGCGGGTGTTATTCCTTCCAGACACGCCTCCACTGCTGCGGGTGTGTGGTGTTATATCTCCCAGGCACGCCTCCGCTGCTGCGTGTGTGTGGTGCTATACCTTCCAGGCACGCCTCCGCTGCTGCTTGTGTTATACCGTCCAGGCACGCCTCCACTGCTGCGGGTGTGTGGTGTTATATCTCCCAGGCACGCCTCCGCTGCTGCGGGTTTTATACCTTCCAAGTGCGCCTCCGCTGCTCCGTGTGTGGTGTTATACCTTCCAGGCACACCTCCGCTGCTGCGTGTGTGTGGTGTTACACCTTCCAGGCACGCCTCCGCTGCTGCGGGTGTGTGGTGTTATACCTTCCAGTCACGCCTCCGCTGCTGCTTGTGTGTGGTGTTATACCTTCCAGGCACGCCTCCGCTGCTGCTTGTGTGTGGTGTTATACCTTCTAGGCACGCCTCCGCTGCTGCTTGTGTGTGGTGTTATACCTTCCAGGCACGCCTCCGCTGCTGCGCGTGTGTGGTGTTGTACCTCCCAGGCGCGCCTCTGCTGCTGCGGGTGTTATACCTTCCAGGCACGCCTCCTCTGCTGCGAGTGTGTGGTGTTAAACCTTCCAGGCACGCCTCCGCTGCTGCGGGTGTTGTACCTCCCAGGCGCGCCTCTGCTGCTGCGGGTGTTATACCTTCCAGGCACGCCTCCGCTGCTGCGGGTGTTATACCTTCCAGGCACGCCTCCGCTGCTGCGTGTGTGTGGTGTTACACCTTCCAGGCATGCCTCCGTTGCTGCGTGTGTGTGGTGTTATACCTTACAGGCACGCCTCCGCTGCTGCGGGTGTTATTCCTTCCAGGCACGCCTCCGCTGCTGCGTGTGTGTGGTGTTATACCTTCCAGGCACACCTCCGCTGCTGCGTGTGTGTGTGGTTTTAAACCTTCCAGGCACGCCTCCGCTGCTGCGTGTGTTGTGTTATACCTTCCAGGCACGCCTCCGCTGCTGCGTGTGTGTGGTGTTATACCTTCCAGGCACGCCTCCGCTGCTGCGTGTGTGTGGTGTTATACCTTCCAGGCACGCCTCCGCTGCTGCGGGTGTGTGGTGTTATACCTCCCAGGCGTGCCTCCGCTGCTGCGGGTGTGTGGTGTTATACCTTCCAGGCACGCCTCCGCTGCTGCGTGTGTGTGGTGTTATACCTTCCAGGCACGCCTCCGCTGCTGCGTGTGTTATTCCTTCCAGGCACGCCTCCGCTGCTGCGTGTGTGTGGTGTTATACCTTCTAGGCACGCCTCCGCTGCTGCGTGTGTGTGTGGTGTTATACCTTCCAGGCACGCCTCCGCTGCTGCTTGTGTGTGGTGTTATTCCTTCCAGGCACGCCTCCGCTGCTGCTGGTGTGTGGTGTTATTCCTTCCAGGCACGCCTCCGCTGCTGCAGGTGTGTGCTGTTATATTTTCCAGGCACGCCTCCGCTGCTGCGGGTGTGTGGTGTTATACCTTCTAGGCACACCTCCGCTGCTGCGAGTGTGTGGTGTTATTCCTTCCAGGCACGCCTCCGCTGCTGCTGGTGTGTGGTGTTATACCTTACAGGCACGCCTCCGCTGCTGCGGGTGTTATTCCTTCCAGGCACGCCTCCGCTGCTGCGGGTGTGTGGTGTTATACTTTCCACGCACGCCTCCGCTGCTGCTGGTGTGTGGTGTTATACCTTCCAGGCACGCCTCCGCTGCTGCGGGTGTGTGGTGTTATACCTTCTAGGCACACCTCCGCTGCTGCGAGTGTAATACCTTCCAGGCACGCCTCCGCTGCTGCGAGTGTGTGGTGTTATACCTTCCAGGCACGCCTCTGCTGCTGCGGGTGTGTGGTGTTATACCTTACAGGCACGCCCCAGCTGCTGCGGGTGTTATTCCTTCCAGGCACGCCACCGCTGCTGCGGGTGTGTGGTGTTGTACCTTACAGGCACGCCTCCGCTGCTGCGGGTGTTATACCTTCCAGGCACGTGTCCGCTGCTGCGTGTGTGTGGTGTTGTACCTTACAGGCACGCCTCCGCTGCTGCGGGTGTTATACCTTCCAGGCACGCCTCCGCTGTTGCGGGTGTGTGGTGTTATACCTTCCAGGCACGCCTCCGCTGCTGCGGGTGTTATACCATTCAGGCACGCCTCCGCTGCTGCGGGTGTGTGGTGTTATAACTTCCAGGCACGCCTCCGCTGCTGCGGGTGTGTGGTGTTATACCTTCCAGTCACGCCTCCGCTGCTGCGGGTGTGTGGTGTTATACCTTCCAGGCATGCCTCCGCTGCTGCGGGTGTTATACCTTCCAGGCACGCCTCCGCTGTTGCGGGTGTGTGGTGTTATACCTTCCAGGCACGCCTCCGCTGCTGCGGGTGTTATACCATTCAGGCACGCCTCCGCTGCTGCGGGTGTGTGGTGTTATAACTTCCAGGCACGCCTCCGCTGCTGCGGGTGTGTGGTGTTATACCTTCCAGGCATGCCTCCGCTGCTGCGTGTGTGGTGTTATACCTTCCTTGCACGCCTCTGCTGCTGCGAGTGTGTGGTGTAATACTTTATAGGCACGCCTCCGCTGCGGCGGGTGTGTGGTGTTATACCTCCCAGGCACGCCTCCGCTGCTGCGGGTGTTATACCTTCCAGGCACGCCTCCGCTGCTGCGGGTGTGTGGTGTTATACCTTCCAGGCACGCCTCCGCTGCTGCGTGTGTGTGGTGTAATACTTTATAGGCACGCCTCCGCTGCTGCAGGTGTGTGGTGTTATACCTTCCAGGCACGCCTCCGCTGCTGCGGGTGTTAAACCGTTCAGGCATGCCTCCGCTGCTGCGGTTGTGGTGTTATAACTTCCAGGCATGCCTCCGCTGCTGCGTGTGTGTGGTGTTATACCTTACAGGCACGCCTCCGCTGCTGCGGGTGTTATACCTTCCAGGCACGCCTCCGCTGCTGCAGGTGTGTGGTTTTATACCTTCCAGGCACGCCTCCGCTGCTGCGGGTGTTATACCGTTCAGGCACGCCTCCGTTGCTGCAGGTGTGTGGTGTTATACCTTCCAGGCACGCCTCCGCTGCTGCGGGTGTTATACCATTCAGGCACGCCTCCGTTGCTGCGGGTGTGTGGTGTTATACCTCCCAGGCACGCCTCCGTTGCTGCAGGTGTGTGGTGTTATACCTTCCAGGCACGCCTCCACTGCTGCGGGTGTGTGGTGTTATACCTCCCAGGCGCGCCTCTGCTGCTGCGGGTGTTATACCTTCCAGGCACGCCTCCGCTGCTGCGTGTGTGTGGTGTTACACCTTCCAGGCACGCCTCCGTTGCTGCGTGTGTGTGGTGTTAAAACTTCCAGGCACGCCTCCGCTGCTGCGGGTGTTATTCCTTCCAGGCACGCCTCCGCTGCTGCGTGTGTGTGGTGTTATACCTTCCAGGCACGCCTCCGCTGCTGCGTGTGTGTGGTGTTATTCCTTCCAGGCACGCCTCCGCTGCTGCTGGTGTGTGCTGTTATACTTTCCAGGCACGCCTCCGCTGCTGCGGGTGTGTGGTGTTATACCTTCCAGGCACGCCTCCGCTGCTGCGTGTGTGGTGTTATACCTTGCTTGCACGCCTCTGCTGCTGCGTGTGTGTGGTGTAATACTTTATAGGCACGCCTCCGCTGCTGCGGGTGTGTGGTGTTATATCTCCCAGGCATGCCTCCGCTGCTGCGGGTGTGTGGTGTTATATCTCCCAGGCACGCCTCCGCTGCTGCTTGTGTTATACCGTCCAGGCACGCCTCCGCTGCTGCGGGTTTTATACCTTCCAAGTGCGCCTCCGCTGCTACGTGTGTGGTGTTATACCTTCCAGGCACGCCTCCGCTGCTGCGTGTGTGTGGTGTAATACTTTATAGGCACGCCTCCGCTGCTGCAGGTGTGTGGTGTTATACCTTACAGGCACGCCTCCGCTGCTGCGGGTGTTATACATTCCAGGCACGCCTCCGCTGCTGCGTGTGTGTGGTGTTACACCTTCCAGGCACGCCTCTGCTGCTGCGGGTGTGTGGTGTTACACCTTCCAGGCATGCCTCTGCTGCTGCGGGTGTGTGGTGTTACACCTTCCAGGCACGCCTCTGCTGCTGCGTGTGTGTGGTGTTATACCTTCCAGGCACGCCTCCGCTGCTGCGGGTGTGAGGTGTTATACCTTCCAGACACACCTCCGCTGCTGCAGGTGTGTGGTGTTATACCTTCCAGGCACGCCTCCGTTGCTGCGTGTGTGTGGTGTTATACCTTACAGGCACGCCTCCGCTGCTGCGGGTGTTATTCCTTCCAGGCACGCCTCCGCTGCTGCTGGTGTGTGCTGTTATACTTTCCAGGCACGCCTCCGCTGCTGCGTGTGTGTGGTGTTATACCTTCTAGGCACACCTCCGCTGCTGCGTGTGTGTGTGGTGTTATACCTTCCAGGCACGCCTCCGCTGCTGCGGGTGTGTTGTTTTATACCTTCCAGGCACGCCTCCGCTGCTGCTTGTGTGTGGTGTTATACCTTCCAGGCACGCCTCCACTGCTGCGGGTGTGTGGTGTTATATCTCCCAGGCATGCCTCCGCTGCTGCGGGTGTGTGGTGTTACACCTTCCAGGCACGCCTCCGCTGCTGCGTGTGTGTGGTGCTATACCTTCCAGGCACGCCTCCGCTGCTGCGGGTGTGTGGTGTTATACCGTCCAGGCACGCCTCCGCTGCTACTTGTGTGGTGTTATACCTTCCAGGCACGCCTCCGCTGCTACTTGTGTGGTGTTATACCTTCCAGGCACGCCTCCGCTGCTACTTGTGTGGTGTTATACCTTCCAGGCACGCCTCCGCTGCTGCGTGTGTGTGGTGTAATACTTTATAGGCACGCCTCCGCTGCTGCGTGTGTTACACCTTCCAGGCACGCCTCAGCTGCTGCGTGTGTGTGGTGCTATACCTTCCAGGCACGCCTCCGCTGCTGCGGGTGTGTGGTGTTATACCGTCCAGGCACGCCTCCGCTGCTACTTGTGTGGTGTTATACCTTCCAGGCACGCCTCCGCTGCTACTTGTGTGGTGTTATACCTTCCAGGCACGCCTCCGCTGCTACTTGTGTGGTGTTACACCTTCCAGGCACGCCTCCGCTGCTGCGTGTGTTACACCTTCTAGGCACGCCTCCGCTGCTGCGGGTGTGTGGTGTTATACCGCCCAGGCACGCCTCCGCTGCTACTTGTGTGGTGTTATACCTTCCAGGCACGCCTCCGCTGCTACTTGTGTGGTGTTATACCTTCCAGGCACGCCTCCGCTGCTACTTGTGTGGTGTTATACCTTCCAGGCACGCCTCCGCTGCTGCGTGTGTGTGGTGTAATACCTTCCAGGCACGCCTCCGCTGCTACTTGTGTGGTGTTACACCTTCCAGGCACGCCTCCGCTGCTGCGTGTGTTACACCTTCTAGGCACGCCTCCGCTGCTGCGGGTGTGTGGTGTTATACCTTACAGGCACGCCTCCGCTGCTGCGTGTGTGTGGTGTTACACCTTCCAGGCACGCCTCTGCTGCTGCGGGTGTGTGGTGTTACACCTTCCAGGCACGCCTCCGCTGCTGCGGGAGTGTGGTGTTATACCTTCCAGACACACCTCCGCTGCTGCAGGTGTGTGGTGTTATACCTTCCAGGCACGCCTCCGCTGCTGCGGGTGTGTGGTGTTATACCTTCCAGGCACGCCTCCGCTGCTGCGGGTGTTATACCTTCCAGGCACGCCTCCGCTGCTGCGGGTGTTATACCTTCCAGGCACGCCTCCGCTGCTGCGGGTGTGTGGTGTTATACCTTCCAGGCACACCTCCGTTGCTGCAGGTATGTGGTGTTATAACTTCCAGGCACGCCTCCGTTGCTGCGGGTGTTATACCTTCCAGGCACGCCTCCACTGCTGCGGGTGTTACACCTTCCAGGCACGCCTCCGCTGCTGCGGGTGTGTGGTGTTATACCTTACAGGCACGCCTCCGCTGCTGCGTGTGTGTGGTGTTACACCTTCCAGGCACGCCTCCGCTGCTGCGGGTGTTATACCTTCCAGGCACGCCTCCACTGCTGCGGGTGTTACACCTTCCAGGCACGCCTCCGCTGCTGCGGGTGTGTGGTGTTATACCTTACAGGCACGCCTCCGCTGCTGCGTGTGTGTGGTGTTACACCTTCCAGGCACGCCTCCGCTGCTGCGGGTGTGTGGTGTTATACCTTACAGGCACGCCTCCGCTGCTGCGTGTGTGTGGTGTTACACCTTCCAGGCACGCTTCTGCTGCTGCGGGTGTGTGGTGTTACACCTTCCAGGCACGCCTCCGCTGCTGCGGGAGTGTGGTGTTATACCTTCCAGACACACCTCCGCTGCTGCAGGTGTGTGGTGTTATACCTTCCAGGCACGCCTCCGCTGCTGCGGGTGTGTGGTGTTATACCTTCCAGGCACACCTCCGTTGCTGCAGGTATGTGGTGTTATACCTTCCAGGCACGCCTCCGCTGCTGCGGGTGTTATACCTCCCAGGCGTGCCTCTGCTGCTGCGGGTGTGTGGTGTTATACCTTCCAGGCACGCCTCCGCTGCTGCGTGTGTGTGGTGTTACACCTTCCAGGCACGCCTCCGCTGCTGCAGGTGTTATTCCTTCCAGGCACGCCTCCGCTGCTGCAGGTGTTATTCCTTCCAGGCACGCCTCCGCTGCTGCTGGTGTGTGCTGTTATACTTTCCAGGCACGCCTCCGCTGCTGCGTGTGTGTGGTGTTATACCTTCTTGGAACACCTCCGCTGCTGCGTGTGTGTGTGGTGTTATACCTTCCAGGCACGCCTCCGCTGCTGCGAGTGTGTGGTGTTATACCTTCCAGGCACGCCTCCGCTGCTGCGTGTGTGGTGTTATACCTTCCAGGCACGCCTCCGCTGCTGTGGGTATGTGGTGTTTTACCTTACAGGCACGCCTCCGCTGCTGCGTGTGTTACACCTTCCAGGCCCGCCTCCGTTGCTGCGTGTGTGTGGTGTTATACCTTACAGGCACGCCTCCGCTGCTGCGGGTGTGTGGTGTAATACTTTATAGGCACGCCTCCGCTGCTGCAGGTGTGTGGTGTTATACCTTCCAGGCACGCCTCCGCTGCTGCGTGTGTGTGGTGTTACACCTTCCAGGCACGCCTCCGCTGCTGCGGGTGTGTGGTGTTATACCTTCCAGGCATGCCTCCACTGCTGCGTGTGTGTGGTGTTATACCTTCCAGGCACGCCTCCGCTGCTGCGGGTGTAATACCTTCCAGGCACGCCTCCACTGCTGCGTGTGTGTGGTGTTATACCTTCCAGGCACGCCTCCGCTGCTGCAGGTGTTATACCTTCCAGTCACGCCTCCGCTGCTGCGGGAGTTATACCTTCCAGACACACCTCCGCTGCTGCAGGTGTTATACCTTCCAGGCACGCCTCTGCTGCTGCGGGTGTGTGGTGTTATACCTTCCAGGCACGCCTCCACTGCTGCGTGTGTGTGGTGTTATACCTTCCAGGCACGCCTCCGCTGCTGCGGGTGTTATACCTTCAAGGCACGCCTCCGCTGCTGCAGGTGTTATACCTTCCAGTCACGCCTCCGCTGCTGCGGGAGTGTGGTGTTATACCTTCCAGACACACCTCCGCTGCTGCAGGTGTGTGGTGTTATACCTTACAGGCACGCCTCCGCTGCTGCGTGAGTGTGGTGTTATACCTTCCAGGCACGCCTCCGCTGCTGCGGGTGTTATACCTTCCAGGCATGCCTCTGCTGCTGCGAGTGTTATACCTTCCAGGCGCGCCTCCGCTGCTGCGGGTGTTATACCTTCCAGGCACGCCTCCGCTGCTGCGGGTGTGTGGTGTTATTCCTTCCAGGCACGCCTCCGCTGCTGCGGGTGTTTGGGTGTTATTCCTTCCAGGCACGCCTCCGCTGCTGCGGGTGTTATACCTCCCAGGCACGCCTCCGCTGCTGCGTGTGTGTGGTGTTATACCTCCCAGGCACGCCTCCGCTGCTGCGGGTGTTACACCTTCCAGGCACGCCTCCGCTGCTGCGGGTGTTATACCTTCCAGGCACGCCTCCGCTGCTGCGAGTGTGTGGTGTTACACCTTCCAGGCACGCCTCCGCTGCTGCGAGTGTTATACCTTCCAGGCACGCCTCCGCTGCTGCGGGTGTGTTGTGTTATACCTTCCAGGCACGCCTCCGCTGCTGCGGGTGTTATACCTTCCAGGCGCGCCTCCGCTGCTGCGAGAGTGTGGTGTTATACCTTCCAGGCACGCCTCCGCTGCTGCGGGTGTAATACCTTCCAGGCACGCCTCCGCTGCTGCGGGTTTGTGGTGTTATACCTTCCAGGCACGCCTCCGCTGCTGCGGGTGTGTGGTGTAATACTTTATAGGCACGCCTCCGCTGCTGCGTGTGTGTGGTGTAATACTTTATAGGCACGCCTCCGCTGCTGCAGGTGTTATACCTTCCAGGCACGCCTCCGCTGCTGCGTGTGTGGGGTTTTACACCTTCCAGGCACGCCTCCGCTGCTGCGCGAGTGTGGTGTTATACCTTCCAGACACACCTCCGCTGCTGCAGGTGTTACACCTTCCAGGCACGCCACCGCTGCTGCGGGTTTGTGGTGTTATACCTTCCAGGCACACCTCCGCTGCTGCGGGTGTTATACCTTCCAGGCATGCCTCTGCTGCTGCGAGTGTGTGGTGTTATACCTTCCAGGCACGCCTCCGCTGCTGCGGGTGTGTGGTGTTATTCCTTCTAGGCACGCCTCCGCTGCTGCGGGTGTTTGGGTGTTATTCCTTCCAGGCACGCCTCCGCTGCTGCGGGTGTTATACCTTCCAGGCACGCCTCCGCTGCTGCGTGTGTGTGGTGTAATACTTTATAGGCACGCCTCCGCTGCTGCGGGTGTGTGGTGTTATACCTTCCAGGCACACCTCCGCTGCTGCGTGTGTGTGGTGTAATACTTTATAGGCACGCCTCCGCTGCTGCGAGTGTGTGGTGTTACACCTTCCAGGCACGCCTCCGCTGCTGCGGGTGTTATACCTTCCAGGCACGCCTCTGCTGCTGCGGGTGTGTGGTGTTATTCCTTCCAGGCACGCCTCCGCTGCTGCTGGTGTGTGGTGTTATACCTTCCAGGCACGCCTCCGCTGCTGCGGGTGTGTGGTGTAATACTTTATAGGCACACCTCCGCTGCTGCGTGTGTGTGGTGTAATACTTTATAGGCACGCCTCCGCTGCTGCAGGTGTTATACCTTCCAGGCACGCCTCCGCTGCTGCGTGTGTGTGGTGTTACACCTTCCAGGCACGCCTCCGCTGCTGCGGGAGTGTGGTGTTATACCTTCCAGACACACCTCCGCTGCTGCAGGTGTTACACCTTCCAGGCACGCCTCCGCTGCTGCGGGTGTGTGGTGTTATACCTTCCAGGCACACCTCCGCTGCTGCGGGTGTTATACCTTCCAGGCATGCCTCTGCTGCTGCGAGTGTTATACCTTCCAGGCGCGCCTCCGCTGCTGCGTGTGTGTGGTGTTATACCTTCCAGGCACGCCTCCGCTGCTGCGGGTGTGTGGTGTTATTCCTTCCAGGCACGCCTCCGCTGCAGCGGGTGTTTGGGTGTTATTCCTTCCAGGCACGCCTCCGCTGCTGCGGGTGTTATACCTCCCAGGCACGCCTCCGCTGCTGCGTGTGTGTGGTGTTATACCTCCCAGGCACGCCTCCGCTGCTGCGGGTGTTACACCTTCCAGGCACGCCTCCGCTGCTGCGGGTGTTATACCTTCCAGGCACGCCTCCGCTGCTGCGAGTGTGTGGTGTTACACCTTCCAGGCACGCCTCCGCTGCTGCGGGTGTTATACCTTCCAGGCACGCCTCCGCTGCTGCGGGAGTGTGGTGTTATACCTTCCAGGCACGCCTCCGCTGCTGCGGGTGTGTGGGTGTTATTCCTTCCAGGCACGCCTCCGCTGCTGTGTGTGTGTGTGGTGTTATACCTTCCAGGCACGCCTCCGCTGCTGCGGGTGTGTGGTGTTATACCTTCCAGGCACGCCTCCGCTGCTGCGGGTGTTATACCTCCCAGGCACGCCTCCGCTGCTGCAGGTGTTATACCTTTCAGGCACGCCTCCGCTGCTGCGGGTTTGTGGTGTAATACTTTATAGGCACGCCTCCGCTGCTGCAGGTGTGTGGTGTTATACCTTACAGGCACGCCTCCGCTGCTGCGTGTGTGTGGTGTTACACCTTCCAGGCACGCCTCTGCTGCTGCGGGTGTGTGGTGTTATACCTTCCAGTCACGCCTCCGCTGCTGCGGGAGTGTGGTGTTATACCTTCCAGACACACCTCCGCTGCTGCAGGTGTGTGGTGTTATACCTTCCATGCACGCCTCCGCTGCTGCGTGTGTGTGGTGTAATACTTTATAGGCACGCCTCCGCTGCTGCAGGTGTGTGGTGTTATACCTTACAGGCACGCCTCCGCTGCTGCGGGAGTGTGGTGTTATACCTTCCAGTCACGCCTCCGCTGCTGCGGGTGTGTGGTGTTATACCTTCCAGGCACGCCTCCGCTGCTGCAGGTGTGTGGTGTTATACCTTCCAGGCACGCCTCCGCTGCTGTGGGTGTTACACCTTCCAGGCACGCCTCCGTTGCTGCGGGTGTGTGGTGTTATACCTTCCAGGCACGCCTCCGCTGCTGCAGGTGTTATACCTTCCAGGCACGCCTCCGCTGCTGCGTGTGTGTGGTGTTACACCTTCCAGGCACGCCTCCGTTGCTGCGTGTGTGTGGTGTTATACCTTCCAGGCACGCCTCCGCTGCTGCGGGTGTTATTCCTTCCAGGCACGCCTCCGCTGCTGCTGGTGTGTGCTGTTATATTTTCCAGGCACGCCTCCGCTGCTGCGTGTGTGTGGTGTTATACCTTCTAGGAACACCTCCGCTGCTGCGTGTGTGTGTGGTGTTATACCTTCCAGGCACGCCTCCGCTGCTGCGTGTGTTGTGTTATACCTTCCAGGCACGCCTCCGCTGCTGCTTGTGTGTGGTGTAATACTTTATAGGCACGCCTCCGCTGCTGCAGGTGTGTGGTGTTATACCTTACAGGCACGCCTCCGCTGCTGCGGGAGTGTGGTGTTATACCTTCCAGGCACGCCTCCGCTGCTGCGGGTGTGTGGTGTTATACCTTCCAGGCACGCCTCCGTTGCTGCGGGTGTGTGGTGTTATACCTTCCAGGCACGCCTCCGCTGCTGCAGGTGTGTGGTGTTATACCTTACAGGCACGCCTCCGCTGCTGCGGGAGTGTGGTGTTATACCTTCCAGGCACGCCTCCGCTGCTGCGGGTGTGTGGTGTTATACCTTCCAGGCACGCCTCCGTTGCTGCGTGTGTGTGGTGTTACACCTTCCAGGCACGCCTCCGTTGCTGCGTGTGTGTGGTGTAATACCTTCTAGGAACACCTCCGCTGCTGCGTGTGTGTGTAGTGTTATACCTTCCAGGCACGCCTCCGCTGCTGCGTGTGTTGTGTTATACCTTCCAGGCACGCCTCCGCTGCTGCTTGTGTGTGGTGTTATACCTTCCAGGCACGCCTCCGCTGCTGCTTGTGTGTGCTGTTATACCTTCCAGGCACGCCTCCGCTGCTGCGGGTGTTATTCCTTCCAGGCACGCCTCCGCTGCTGCTGGTGTGTGCTGTTATACTTTCCAGGCACGCCTCCGCTGCTGCGTGTGTGTGGTGTTATACCTTCTAGGAACACCTCCGCTGCTGCGTGTGTGTGTAGTGTTATACCTTCCAGGCACGCCTCCGCTGCTGCGTGTGTTGTGTTATACCTTCCAGGCACGCCTCCGCTGCTGCTTGTGTGTGGTGTTATACCTTCCAGGCACGCCTCCGCTGCTGCTTGTGTGTGCTGTTATACCTTCCAGGCACGCCTCCGCTGCTGCGTGTGTGTGGTGTTATACCTTCCAGGCACGCCTCCGCTGCTGCGTGTGTGTGGTGTTATACCTCCCAGGCACGCCTCCGCTGCTGCGTGTGTGTGTTGTGTTATACCTTTCAGGCACGCCTCCGCAGCTGCGGGTGTGTTGTGTTATACCTTCCAGGCACGCCTCCGCTGCTGCGGGTGTTATACCTTCCAGGCACGCCTCCACTGCTGCGTGTGTGTGGTGTTATACCTTCCAGGCACGCCTCCGCTGCTGCGGGTGTGTTGTGTTATACCTTCCAGGCACGCCTCCGCTGCTGCGGGTGTTATACCTTTCAGGCACGCCTCCACTGCTGCGTGTGTGTGGTGTTATACCTTCCAGGCACGCCTCCGCTGCTGCGGGTGTGTTGTGTTATACCTTCCAGGCACGCCTCCGCTGCTGCGGGTGTTATACCTTCCAGGCACGCCTCCGCTGCTGCGGGTGTGTTGTGTTATACCTTCCAGGCATGCCCCCGCTGCTGCGGGTGTTATACATTCCAGGCACGCCACCGCTGCTGCGGGTGTTATACCTTCCAGGCACGCCACCGCTGCTGCGTGTGTTATACCTTCCAGGCACGCCTCCGCTGCTGCGGGTGTTATACCTTCCAGGCACGCCTCCGCTGCTGCGGGTGTTGTACCTTCCAGGCACGCCTCCGCTGCTGCGTGTGTTATACCTTCCAGGCACGCCTCCGCTGCTGCGGGTGTTATACCTTCCAGGAAAGCCTCCGCTGCTGCGGGTGTTATACCTTCCAGGCACGCCTCCGCTGCTACTTGTGTGGTGTTATACCTTCCAGGCACGCCTCCGCTGCTGCGTGTGTGTGGTGTAATACTTTATAGGCACGCCTCCGCTGCTACTTGTGTGGTGTTACACCTTCCAGGCACGCCTCCGCTGCTGCGTGTGTTACACCTTCTAGGCACGCCTCCGCTGCTGCGGGTGTGTGGTGTTATACCGTCCAGGCACGCCTCCGCTGCTACTTGTGTGGTGTTATACCTTCCAGGCACGCCTCCGCTGCTACTTGTGTGGTGTTATACCTTCCAGGCACGCCTCCGCTGCTACTTGTGTGGTGTTATACCTTCCAGGCACGCCTCCGCTGCTGCGTGTGTGTGGTGTAATACCTTCCAGGCACGCCTCCGCTGCTACTTGTGTGGTGTTACACCTTCCAGGCACGCCTCCGCTGCTGCGTGTGTTACACCTTCTAGGCACGCCTCCGCTGCTGCGGGTGTGTGGTGTTATACCTTACAGGCACGCCTCCGCTGCTGCGTGTGTGTGGTGTTACACCTTCCAGGCACGCCTCTGCTGCTGCGGGTGTGTGGTGTTACACCTTCCAGGCACGCCTCCGCTGCTGCGGGAGTGTGGTGTTATACCTTCCAGACACACCTCCGCTGCTGCAGGTGTGTGGTGTTATACCTTCCAGGCACGCCTCCGCTGCTGCGGGTGTGTGGTGTTATACCTTCCAGGCACACCTCCGTTGCTGCAGGTATGTGGTGTTATACCTTCCAGGCACGCCTCCGCTGCTGCGGGTGTTATACCTTCCAGGCACGCCTCCGCTGCTGCGGGTGTTATACCTTCCAGGCACGCCTCCGCTGCTGCGGGTGTGTGGTGTTATACCTTCCAGGCACACCTCCGTTGCTGCAGGTATGTGGTGTTATACCTTCCAGGCACGCCTCCGTTGCTGCGGGTGTTATACCTTCCAGGCACGCCTCCACTGCTGCGGGTGTTACACCTTCCAGGCACGCCTCCGCTGCTGCGGGTGTGTGGTGTTATACCTTACAGGCACGCCTCCGCTGCTGCGTGTGTGTGGTGTTACACCTTCCAGGCACGCCTCCGCTGCTGCGGGTGTTATACCTTCCAGGCACGCCTCCACTGCTGCGGGTGTTACACCTTCCAGGCACGCCTCCGCTGCTGCGGGTGTGTGGTGTTATACCTTACAGGCACGCCTCCGCTGCTGCGTGTGTGTGGTGTTACACCTTCCAGGCACGCCTCCGCTGCTGCGGGTGTGTGGTGTTATACCTTACAGGCACGCCTCCGCTGCTGCGTGTGTGTGGTGTTACACCTTCCAGGCACGCCTCTGCTGCTGCGGGTGTGTGGTGTTACACCTTCCAGGCACGCCTCCGCTGCTGCGGAAGTGTGGTGTTATACCTTCCAGACACACCTCCGCTGCTGCAGGTGTGTGGTGTTATACCTTCCAGGCACGCCTCCGCTGCTGCGGGTGTGTGGTGTTATACCTTCCAGGCACACCTCCGTTGCTGCAGGTATGTGGTGTTATACCTTCCAGGCACGCCTCCGCTGCTGCGGGTGTTATACCTTCCAGGCACGCCTCCGCTGCTGCGGGTGTTATACCTCCCAGGCGTGCCTCTGCTGCTGCGGGTGTGTGGTGTTATACCTTCCAGGTACGCCTCCGCTGCTGCGTGTGTGTGGTGTTACACCTTCCAGGCACGCCTCCGCTGCTGCAGGTGTTATTCCTTCCAGGCACGCCTCCGCTGCTGCAGGTGTTATTCCTTCCAGGCACGCCTCCGCTGCTGCTGGTGTGTGCTGTTATACTTTCCAGGCACGCCTCCGCTGCTGCGTGTGTGTGTGGTGTTATACCTTCCAGGCACGCCTCCGCTGCTGCTTGTGTGTGGTGTTATACCTTCTAGGCACGCCTCCGCTGATGCGAGTGTGTGGTGTTATACCTTCCAGGCACGCCTCCGCTGCTGCGGGTGTGTGGTGTTAAACCTTCCAGGCACGCCTCCGCTGCTGCGAGTGTGTGGTGTTATACCTTCCAGGCACGCCTCCGCTGCTGCGTGTGTGGTGTTATACCTTCCAGGCACGCCTCCGCTGCTGTGGGTATGTGGTGTTTTACCTTCCAGGCACGCCTCCGCTGCTGCGTGTGTTATACCTTACAGGCACGCCTCCGCTGCTGCGGGTGTGTGGTGTAATACTTTATAGGCACGCCTCCGCTGCTGCAGGTGTGTGGTGTTATACCTTCCAGGCACGCCTCCGCTGCTGCGTGTGTGTGGTGTTACACCTTCCAGGCACGCCTCCGCTGCTGCGGGTGTGTGGTGTTATACCTTCCAGGCATGCCTCCACTGCTGCGTGTGTGTGGTGTTATACCTTCCAGGCACGCCTCCGCTGCTGCGGGTGTAATACCTTCCAGGCATGCCTCCACTGCTGCGTGTGTGTGGTGTTATACCTTCAAGGCACGCCTCCGCTGCTGCAGGTGTTATACCTTCCAGTCACGCCTCCGCTGCTGCGGGAGTGTGGTGTTATACCTTCCAGACACACCTCCGCTGCTGCAGGTGTGTGGTGTTACACCTTCAAGGCACGCCTCTGCTGCTGCGGGTGTGTGGTGTTATACCTTCCAGGCACGCCTCCGCTGCTGCAGGTGTTATACCTTCCAGGCACGCCTCCGCTGCTGCGGGTGTTATACCTTCCAGGCACGCCTCCACTGCTGCGTGTGTGTGGTGTTATACCTTCCAGGCACGCCTCCGCTGCTGCAGGTGTTATACCTTCCAGTCACGCCTCCGCTGCTGCGGGAGTGTGGTGTTATACCTTCCAGGCACGCCTCTGCTGCTGCGGGTGTTATACCTTACAGGCACGCCTCCTCTGCTGCGTGTGTGTGGTGTTATACCTTCCAGGCACGCCTCTGCTGCTGCAGGTGTTATACCTTCCAGGCATGCATCCGCTGCTGCGTGTGTGTGGTGTTATACCTTCCAGGCACGCCTCCGCTGCTGCGGGTGTTATACCTTCCAGGCACGCCTCCGCTGCTGCGGGTGTGTTGTGTTATACCTTCCAGGCACGCCTCCGCTGCTGCGAGAGTGTGGTGTTATACCTTACAGGCATGCATCCGCTGCTGCGTGTGTGTGGTGTTATACCTTCCAGGCACGCCTCCGCTGCTGCGAGAGTGTGGTGTTATACCTTACAGGCATGCATCCGCTGCTGCGTGTGTGTGGTGTTATACCTTCCAGGCACGCCTCCGCTGCTGCGGGTGTTATACCTTCCAGGCACGCCTCCGCTGCTGCGGGTGTGTTGTGTTATACCTTCCAGGCACGCCTCCGCTGCTGCGAGAGTGTGGTGTTATACCTTCCAGGCACGCCTCCGCTGCTGCGGGTGTAATACCTTCCAGGCACGCCTCCGCTGCTGCGGGTGTGTGGTGTTATACCTTCCAGGCACGCCTCCGCTGCTGCGGGTGTGTGGTGTAATACTTTATAGGCACGCCTCCGCTGCTGCGTGTGTGTGGTGTAATACTTTATAGGCACGCCTCCGCTGCTGCAGGTGTTATACCTTCCAGGCACGCCTCCGCTGCTGCGTGTGTGGGGTTTTACACCTTCCAGGCACGCCTCCGCTGCTGCGCGAGTGTGGTGTTATACCTTCCAGACACACCTCCGCTGCTGCAGGTGTTACACCTTCCAGGCACGCCTCCGCTGCTGCGGGTTTGTGGTGTTATACCTTCCAGGCACACCTCCGCTGCTGCGGGTGTTATACCTTCCAGGCACGCCTCTGCTGCTGCGAGTGTGTGGTGTTATACCTTCCAGGCACGCCTCCGCTGCTGCGGGTGTGTGGTGTTATTCCTTCTAGGCACGCCTCCGCTGCTGCGGGTGTTTGGGTGTTATTCCTTCCAGGCACGCCTCCGCTGCTGCGGGTGTTATACCTTCCAGGCACGCCTCCGCTGCTGCGTGTGTGTGGTGTAATATTTTATAGGCACGCCTCCGCTGCTGCGGGTGTGTGGTGTTATACCTTCCAGGCACACCTCCGCTGCTGCGTGTGTGTGGTGTAATACTTTATAGGCACGCCTCCGCTGCTGCGAGTGTGTGGTGTTACACCTTCCAGGCACGCCTCCGCTGCTGCGGGTGTTATACCTTCCAGGCACGCCTCTGCTGCTGCGGGTGTGTGGTGTTATTCCTTCCAGGCACGTCTCCGCTGCTGCTGGTGTGTGGTGTTATACCTTCCAGGCACGCCTCCGCTGCTGCGGGTGTGTGGTGTAATACTTTATAGGCACACATCCGCTGCTGCGTGTGTGTGGTGTAATACTTTATAGGCACGCCTCCGCTGCTGCAGGTGTTATACCTTCCAGGCACGCCTCCGCTGCTGCGTGTGTGTGGTGTTACACCTTCCAGGCACGCCTCCGCTGCTGCGGGAGTGTGGTGTTATACCTTCCAGACACACCTCCGCTGCTGCAGGTGTTACACCTTCCAGGCACGCCTCCGCTGCTGCGGGTGTGTGGTGTTATACCTTCCAGGCACACCTCCGCTGCTGCGGGTGTTATACCTTCCAGGCATGCCTCTGCTGCTGCGAGTGTTATACCTTCCAGGCGCGCCTCCGCTGCTGCGTGTGTGTGGTGTTATACCTTCCAGGCACGCCTCCGCTGCTGCGGGTGTGTGGTGTTATTCCTTCCAGGCACGCCTCCGCTGCTGCGGGTGTTTGGGTGTTATTCCTTCCAGGCACGCCTCCGCTGCTGCGGGTGTTATACCTCCCAGGCACGCCTCCGCTGCTGCGTGTGTGTGGTGTTATACCTCCCAGGCACGCCTCCGCTGCTGCGGGTGTTACACCTTCCAGGCACGCCTCCGCTGCTGCGGGTGTTATACCTTCCAGGCACGCCTCCGCTGCTGCGAGTGTGTGGTGTTACACCTTCCAGGCACGCCTCCGCTGCTGCGGGTGTTATACCTTCCAGGCACGCCTCCGCTGCTGCGGGAGTGTGGTGTTATACCTTCCAGGCACGCCTCCGCTGCTGCGGGTGTGTGGGTGTTATTCCTTCCAGGCACGCCTCCGCTGCTGTGTGTGTGTGTGGTGTTATACCTTCCAGGCACGCCTCCGCTGCTGCGGGTGTTATACCTCCCAGGCACGCCTCCGCTGCTGCAGGTGTTATACCTTTCAGGCACGCCTCCGCTGCTGCGGGTTTGTGGTGTAATACTTTATAGGCACGCCTCCGCTGCTGCAGGTGTGTGGTGTTATACCTTACAGGAACGCCTCCGCTGCTGCGTGTGTGTGGTGTTACACCTTCCAGGCACGCCTCTGCTGCTGCGGGTGTGTGGTGTTATACCTTCCAGTCACGCCTCCGCTGCTGCGGGAGTGTGGTGTTATACCTTCCAGACACACCTCCGCTGCTGCAGGTGTGTGGTGTTATACCTTCCATGCACGCCTCCGCTGCTGCGTGTGTGTGGTGTAATACTTTATAGGCACGCCTCCGCTGCTGCAGGTGTGTGGTGTTATACCTTACAGGCACGCCTCCGCTGCTGCGGGAGTGTGGTGTTATACCTTCCAGTCACGCCTCCGCTGCTGCGGGTGTGTGGTGTTATACCTTCCAGGCACGCCTCCGCTGCTGCAGGTGTGTGGTGTTATACCTTCCAGGCACGCCTCCGCTGCTGTGGGTGTTACACCTTCCAGGCACGCCTCCGTTGCTGCGGGAGTGTGGTGTTATACCTTCCAGGCACGCCTCCGCTGCTGCAGGTGTTATACCTTCCAGGCACGCCTCCGCTGCTGCGTGTGTGTGGTGTTACACCTTCCAGGCACGCCTCCGTTGCTGCGTGTGTGTGGTGTTATACCTTCCAGGCACGCCTCCGCTGCTGCGGGTGTTATTCCTTCCAGGCACGCCTCCGCTGCTGCTGGTGTGTGCTGTTATACTTTCCAGGCACGCCTCCGCTGCTGCGTGTGTGTGGTGTTATACCTTCTAGGAACACCTCCGCTGCTGCGTGTGTGTGTGGTGTTATACCTTCCAGGCACGCCTCCGCTGCTGCGTGTGTTGTGTTATACCTTCCAGGCACGCCTCCGCTGCTGCTTGTGTGTGGTGTAATACTTTATAGGCACGCCTCCGCTGCTGCAGGTGTGTGGTGTTATACCTTACAGGCACGCCTCCGCTGCTGCGGGAGTGTGGTGTTATACCTTCCAGGCACGCCTCCGCTGCTGCGGGTGTGTGGTGTTATACCTTCCAGGCACGCCTCCGTTGCTGCGGGTGTGTGGTGTTATACCTTCCAGGCACGCCTCCGCTGCTGCAGGTGTTATACCTTCCAGGCACGCCTCCGCTGCTGCGTGTGTGTGGTGTTACACCTTCCAGGCACGCCTCCGTTGCTGCGTGTGTGTGGTGTTATACCTTCCAGGCACGCCTCCGCTGCTGCGGGTGTTATTCCTTCCAGGCACGCCTCCGCTGCTGCGTGTGTTGTGTTATACCTTCCAGGCACGCCTCCGCTGCTGCTTGTGTGTGGTGTTATACCTTCCAGGCACGCCTCCGCTGCTGCTTGTGTGTGCTGTTATACCTTCCAGGCACGCCTCCGCTGCTGCGTGTGTGTGGTGTTATACCTTCCAGGCACGCCTCCGCTGCTGCGTGTGTGTGGTGTTATACCTCCCAGGCACGCCTCCGCTGCTGCGTGTGTGTGTTGTGTTATACCTTTCAGGCACGCCTCCGCAGCTGCGGGTGTGTTGTGTTATACCTTCCAGGCACGCCTCCGCTGCTGCGGGAGTTATACCTTCCAGGCACGCCTCCACTGCTGCGTGTGTGTGGTGTTATACCTTCCAGGCACGCCTCCGCTGCTGCGGGTGTGTTGTGTTATACCTTCCAGGCACGCCTCCGCTGCTGCGGGTGTTATACCTTTCAGGCACGCCTCCACTGCTGCGTGTGTGTGGTGTTATACCTTCCAGGCACGCCTCCGCTGCTGCGGGTGTGTTGTGTTATACCTTCCAGGCACGCCTCCGCTGCTGCGGGTGTTATACCTTCCAGGCACGCCTCCGCTGCTGCGGGTGTGTTGTGTTATACCTTCCAGGCATGCCCCCGCTGCTGCGGGTGTTATACATTCCAGGCACGCCACCGCTGCTGCGGGTGTTATACCTTCCAGGCACGCCACCGCTGCTGCGTGTGTTATACCTTCCAGACACGCCTCCGCTGCTGCGGGTGTTATACCTTCCAGGCACGCCTCCGCTGCTGCGGGTGTTGTACCTTCCAGGCACGCCTCCGCTGCTGCGTGTGTTATACCTTCCAGGCACGCCTCCGCTGCTGCGGGTGTTATACCTTCCAGGAAAGCCTCCGCTGCTGCGGGTGTTATACCTTCCAGGCACGCCTCCGCTGCTGCGGGTGTGTGGTGTAATACCTTCCCACCTCGGTGCCGGGGTCTTGTCTTGTTTGTGGGCAGCGCGGGCGTTACACAGACAAGGTGAAACGTTAAGATAAAACAAGTCAACAGACCCCGCACTACACACAGTATGGCACAAACTCACCCCAAACAGGCAGTACGGGGGGAATCCTACCTCAACTGGGTGCCAGGCAAAACTTCCAAGGCTTACGCGCAGCTTCCACGCTCCTTCAAAGCTAATCATGGGTTTCCATATCTAGCTGACAATAGCGCTATAAAAGGGCTAATAGTAACTTTAAACTACACTACCTCCCTTGGCTTCCTTAGTGGCTATTAAAGACTTGTCATGCAATACTTTACTTACTGCTATGGCAAGCCAGTGGTTGACCCATACCATCACCCCCCCCCCCCCCCCCAAGGTGGCCTAACCCTGCTCCATGGTCAACTATTGGATATCAAATGGGCCATGTTTTTTGACTGTTTGTATGTTTTTTTATGTTTGTATGTTTTTTGTATGTTTGTATGTTTTTTGTATGTTTGTATGTTTTTTTGTATGTTTGTATGGTTTTTTGTATGTTTGTATGTTTTTTTGTATGTTTGTATGTTTTTTTGAATGTTTGTATGTTTTTTGTTTAGGTCATTGAGCTTTGGACTATTTTTAATGGTTTATGATTTCTGTTTTTTTTTTTGGCCATCGACCTTCAATTATTTTTTATGGTTGTCTCTTGACCTTACTTGGTTAAATTTCCAGGAGGCTGCAGCCGTTATAATCAGGAGGACCTTCATCCCAGATGGTGTAAGTAACCCCATTTTATTCAGGATTACATGGATTGCCAATGTGGCTATGCAGGCTTCTATTGAGAGCGTCAACATACTTTAGCCACAGGGATAATCAATAGATTTATGTAAATAATGTATTCTTATTTAATGTCTTAACTTAGTATTTTTAATTGTTCCGTGTTTTTTATTTAATGTAAAATGTTTTTATTTTGAGTGGCCAAATGTCCTATAAACAATATTTGGCTAAGAGGGCTATTAGCCACTACCCAAGACTGGAGGTCGGTTTATGGGCTTTTTGGGGGAGGTTTAGATAGGGGGGAAGGTGATGGCAAGGGGAAGACCACCTAGGGTTGATGGCATGGTGGTAGGGGGTTAACCCCTTGTTTGCCATACCAGTTAGTTTACTGACCGCTACGGAGGATAGGCGGTGTAGTTTATATTTTAATACTAACAACTTTGAACTTGGTAGTCACCGGCATCAAAGGGGTTAATGTAATTTCTACCATAGGTTTCTGTAATAATTGATATTACAAGACCCTGTGGTAGAAATAGTATGCATGCGATCGCAATGTAGTAAGTAATATGGAATTAATGGTCACATTAATTATGGCGACTAATGTTAAAATATCGAACCCGGTAAAATATTACCGCAGTCTTGATAATGGTCATAAAATGATGGTTATGAGATCCCGGGTGCAATATTATCTCAGTTTTAACAGAGATTGGTGACGCTAGGCCTATAATATCATTGTCACGCCCTGAGACTGCTATTATTTTAATGGGTCTTACTGTCTTACCCCACATGGAAAAGCAGCTTCACAGCATTTTTTATCTGGGTCTAATTTCTTAAAATACCATGATTACTCTAGGGTTATTTTTGTGCCCCATTTTGCAGCAGGGATACTTAAATAAACCCAGTACTTTCCTCTCAAGCATCTCATTGGCTGATCATTGATTTATTTCCACGTGTTATTCTGTTTCCATGGTTCCTGTTCCTGTTAAGCAGCACATTTTAAGGATGATTAGTGGGTTTCAGGTGCCTAACTCCTGGCTTGTAAAATATTGTGCTCGATGTGGCACTAATTACCTATTAAATACCATGTAACTAAATTATATTCTGATTTATACACCATTAAGTGAAGCTAACAACTGCAGGGCTATTACTTTTACAGAATGTGTTGTTTAGGTTATTGTATTTGTTTTAAATTTACACTTGTGCACGGACAGTTAGAAAAGGAAAACCTTGAAGAGAGAGAGCTAATTGAGGCGAAAAGCTACTATGATCTGTAATTGCATGAACGTGTAATAAATACAATATGTATACAATTGAAATCAGGGGTATAGCACTCACATACTGTTTGCCTTACAGTGTGAGCAGTATATAACATTATATATGTGTGTGTATCTTCATACATGTGTGGATGGGAAGAAAGACTGAGGGGGTTATGCACTAAGCAGTGATAAGTGGGTTTTCTGTGTGCTATGCACTAAGCAGTGATAAGTGCTTTTAAGTGAGATAAATGCCTTTATAGCGTGATACTGCCTGCTTTGAGATTCACAAAGCAGTGATAACAGTGCAGTATCGTGCTATAATGGCTACTTAAAAGCACTTATCACTGCTTTGTGAATCTCACAGAAGGCAGTATCACGCTATAATGGCTTTTTATCTCACTTAAAAGCACTTATCTCTGCTTAGTGCATAACCCCCTGAATATGAATGTGCACATCTCTATATGACATTGTAGTATCAGCATGTTTGTGTTTAGACTACATTCTCTATTCAATATAGTGAGGGTAACAAACAGTTAAAAACAGTTAAAAAGTAACAACAGTTAAAAAACACTAACAATACTACCCCACTCCCTTTTTTAAACATTTTTATGTAAAAATGTAACAATGTATAATTCTACAGTTTTACCTAAGCTTGTAATCGTTTGATGCTCCTGTTATAAATCTGTTACAATCCTGCTTGTGTGCCTAATGAAATGGCCGCCTTTCAGTTTCAATCAATCCTTCAGCCAGTGTACTGTATCTCAGCAGCTACAATGTATCCTGATATTGACTATTGTTACAGTTTGCAGCTCAGACTACTGGGAGCTTTGGCAACAAATTATCACAAACAGGAGAGTGTTGCAAATATCTTGCACTGCTGCATGTGGGTGGGGGGGTTGGGGGTGCTAAAGATTGCTATAGCATTCCAAAGATACTCAGTATATTAAAACTCATGAAAAAATGGCATTAAGAATTGAATGTAAACGTGTGTCAGCGCATGCATCCCGGAGGAAGAGATTTTTCGCCACGGGGTAAGCTAAATGAACGTTAGGTTAATTATAGCGCCTATGCACTAAAGCAAATAGCATCATGCTAACCCAGTGCTACTCCTTAAATAACATATGGTTATTATTTTCCGCCGGTTATACTAATGATTTGCAAACAAGGCATTCCCCCAAACATTGCACATGCACTAAAGGTCGTTCAGGCTAACCCAGGGATTTAACCTGACGTATTGTAATTTAGGTCATACCTGAAGGTGATGTTAGCTCCATCCAGACACTGAAATGTGGGAAGCGAGGGGGAAGAGACCTAATTTAGTAGAGTCTCCAAATATTATATGGAGAAACACCTGTTCTAAGAAAGGTGCACACAGATCAGCGGTGCGCAAACTGGGGGGCGCGGCGGTTACAGAGGCCCCGCACTGAGAGCACGAGTCCACTGTAAATGTACTGACCGGCTTCAGTCCACGCGTCTCCATGGCAACGCTGCGGCTTCAGTCCACGCGTCTCCATGGCAACGCTGCGTCAAATGATGCCCGTTATCATGGAGACGTGATGTCAAGTGACGCAGGGGGTCAAGTGATGTCACATGACCTCACAGCGCCATTTGATGCTTCATTGGAGGTAACGGGGGGCGCGACCGAGAAGGAGAGCAGGCGGAGGGGGGGGGGGGGAGGATGCAATGCAGGAAGTTTGTGATGGTGAAAGATGGGGAGGTACAGTGGGTGACAGGTAATGATGAGGGGTGTATGCATTGGGTGGCCCTACTGGCCCCTAACTCCTTAATCACCTTAGCGGTTAATAACCGCAATAGTAAACGGCACTTAGTGCATAGGCGTCATAGGCTCCTCCTTTTGGAGGTTCAAGTTTGTGATAGGGATGTTTGAGTAGGAACTGTATTTAGCCCTTAGTAGACCTATGTACATAGCTTGGCCAAGGTTACTTTGTGGGGTGAATGTTTTGAGCCGTACCAAACTAATTCCGAACTGAGGATCGGCCCTCAGTGTCCAAAAAAAGAGGCAAAACTTCTGGCTGGAGGAAATACCCACCATGCATTTCCTCACAGCTTCTCCCTGCAGACTCACTCCATTCTCTTTATCCCCAGCTTCCCTATCACGTCCTATTCCCTTGCTCTTCCTCCCCAGCAGCCTCACAACCTGTTCCCTATCCCCTCCGGGACCAACAAGCCCCAGCCCATATAGACAAGCTTCCACTAACCCCAACTACAAATCATTTCAATATTCCCCTATCACCCACTGCATTCACCCCCATCATCCCCCATAATCCACTGCATACACCCCCTATCATTCCCCAACACACAATGCATACATCCCTCATCATTCCAATCACCCACTGCACACACCCCCATTATTGCCATCACCCACTGCAACCCACCAACATTCCTTATCATCCACTGCACACACCCCATCATTCCCCACCATTTACTGCACCTCCCATATTTCTCTATCACCCATTTTCCGCATCACCGACCCCCATCACTCCACATCCTCTACTGCACCCCCCATCATTTCCCATCACCAACTGCATACACCCCCGTCATCCCCATCACCAACTGCACACACCCCCATAAATCCCCATCACCCAGTGAATATAACCCTATCATTCCCCATCACCAACTGCATTCACCCCGCCATCCCCATCATTCACTGCACAACCCCCATCATTCCCCATAACTCACTGCATAAAACCTCTCTATCATTTCCCATCACCCACTGCACACACCCCCATCATTCCCTTTCACCCACTGTGTATGACCCCCATTATTTCACATAATTCACTGCACCCCTCCATGATTCCCCATCACCCACTGAATACACCCCATCATTCCCATCACCCATTGCACCATCACCATTTGCCATCACCCATTGCACACCCCCCCAACATTCCCCATCAGACACCCTATCACCCAATGCATACACCCCTCATCATTACCTGTCACCCACTGTACCTCCCCATCTTTCACCATCACCCACTACATACACCCCCACATTCCACATCACCAACTGCATACACCCCTATAACTCCCTATCACCCACTGCATACAATCGCTGTCATGCCCCATAATCCACTGCACACCCCCACCATTCGCAATCACCCACTGCACCCCCATCATTGCACATCACTCACTGCATACACACCCATCATCGCCCATCACCCACTGCATACACACCCATCATTGCCCATCACCCACTGCATACACCCCTCATCTTTGCCCATCACCCACTGCACCCCCCCCATATTTCCCAATCACCCACTGCATACACCCCTCATCTTTGCCCATCACCCACTGCACCCCCCCCTCCATATTTCCCAATCACCCACTGCACTCCCGAGAGGACCCTAGAAAATGTGCAATAATGACATGTCCGTCCCTTAGCCTCATATAGGCACCATAGGGGTTAATTAACCACGCTGATACGCAAAAGATCAAAACTGAAACAAAAAGCAGCACACGGTTTCTGAAAGGAAACGTTTTAAATAGAACCCCAAATCCAATTAAAAGCAATAAGATTCTTTCCTGTGTGATAAGTGCAGTTTGTTATTTTGCACAAAGGTTTTGAGCTAGTTTTGTGCCTTGGAGACTTTAATAAATAACTAGGGATTCCCAGAAGCCCCCTGCTGTGCCACAGTGTAGCTGAAACTGCAAAAAAAATAGATCAAAAAAAGTTCTTACAAAACATCCAAATTGTTCCAAAGCTGCTAGCTTGCTTTTAAAAGTGGCCAAATAGCAGCAAAGCCAGTTTTTTTTTTAAGTTCAATTGAATTGCAAAAGCAAAACTAATTGAAATTCATCAACCAGGCAACCATGCAACCATGCAGCAATGCAGCCATGCGACTATGCAGCCATGCGGCCGTGAAACCATGCAGCCATGCAGCCATGCAGCAATGCAGCCATGCAGCCATGCAGCGTCTATTGACTATTTGCATTTAAGGAAACTTTCTGCAAACTTTTGGATTGAAGCAAACTTTTTCACTGTGACAAATAGGTTGAAATTTGCAAAGTTTGCACATCTCAACAAATGACCCATTATTCCGGACACCCAAACATGCAGAATTCTGGCTTTCTAATTTTAAATGACTGTTACCCTTAATGGTGCAGTACCACTTACTTGAGATTTTTTTAACCGTAGGGTGCTGATACAGTATATGTAGAAATTCACATTAGCAGGGACCAGCCAGCAGAGCTGTATCATGCACATGACATCGTGGTCCATATCTGCTGATTATTGGTACTAGTCCAAAAGAATGTCTTCCGGCACTGTAAGGTGCCTTCTGAAATAGCACCATTTAGTAGACATTGGCCCGTATATTGTGATTAGGGCGTTTTTGGAGGAAATAAATACCGGCTCTGTCAGAGTCCTGTCATTTGGAATCTCAACAGAAAATCACTTTTCATAAAGATTATAACACAAAATTAAACATCTGAATGTGCCACTTTAAGGTGCAGATAGAAAAGAAAAATCCCACTCTGTACATTTCTGTATAGATTAAGTCATTTTAATGTTTCCCTTTCCCAGAAAATAATTACAAACGAGCCGGCACACATGCACATTTCCTGTTGGGTATATTTTCGCAGTACAGGTGGGGCGACGCATCCTCCAGGACTCCATTTGCCGTCAGAAATATGGCCTCGTAGTCGTTTCTGCTCTTGGCATCGTAACAAAGCCAGTTTCTATGGAAATGAGCTTATGACTATTCATTTTGTCGCCAGCTCCCATCTGATTCATTATGTACATTACATACTTCTCACTGTGTGCTTTATGGGCAATTATTTTTGGGAACTACATTATTCTTTTAACTTTCTTGTGGGGAAAACCAGAAGTCTCAGTAATTGGTTGGCAAGTCCTCTGAGGAACCAGTAATATGTACAATGTATTTTGTTACAATTTAGCCTGTACTGTATATATTAACACAGATGTTATATTGAATTGAAACAATAGCCCATCACAGATATCTTTCCTATGAATGCTTAATTTATTCCTAAAAAATAAGTGCATTAAAATCTCAATCATCACATCACATTATACTTTACTGCATATACCTTTATATTTTTGGAGCCTAATAATGCTTCAGCTACTGTATTAAACTGATCTAACAGTAAAACTATTAAATAACCTATAAAAACAGCAGTGTGTGTGTTAAAATGTGAAGTGCTTTCATTTTATTGCATCTCTAATGTACACAGCCTGCCTGAAATGCACAAATCTTCTCCCCATGGATGATTTATTGGGGCAAAAAACACAGCAGCGTATAATGTGTCTGTTATTGCAATTGGATGTTGATGAATGGGAAAGCACTGGTTTACAGACACGCTGGTTGGTGTGTTAGCACCGTGTGTCACACAGCTCCTCTATATTTATATATACATTATATTCTTCCCAGGGGTTACGGTAATCTGGGTAAAGCAGCAGGGGTGTAACCTGGCTGCTCGCTGCTGCCTGCCAGTGCCATACGGTATATCAATACTAATGCTGGATCATCAGTCATATCATTGTATGAAGAGTGAAGTATACCACAGCGCTGTCTGACTGTCTGAGTGTCTGAGCTGTGGCCAGGTAGTAGTCTTTGATAATGGGTGTGTGAGGGAGCAGTGAGCCTGAGCTGCAGTGTGCAGTAGCTAGCCAGTCATTTAATCCCACTTGTGTATGTTTTAATGTACTGTACGTTGCTGAGTGGTAATTGAGGGCTGTTTTTACTGTTAACCCCTTGGTGCAGCAGGGAATTGCATCACATTGTGATGGTGAACACTGTGCTGTGTCCAGAAAATAAAAACACCATGTACAGAATGAGCACATTCGCATGTCTCAGACAGGTCCGCAAACCTTAATATAGCAAAGGGAGACACACTCATAACACACCACAGTTTGAACGCATGGGTGTTAGAGCAGGGGGGCTTAACTCCAGCCCTCAAGCCCCCACCCCCCGCCAACAGGTCAGGTTCTCAGGATATCCCTGCGTCACTGCAGGTGGCTCAATCACAGGCTCAGTCAAAGACTGTGCCAAAGCAGGGGTATCCTAAAAACCTGACCTGTAGGGGGGGGGGGGGGCTTGAGGACTGGACTTGAGCCCCCATGTGTTAGCACATGTAACCATGGGTATAGCACCTGCAGAATACCCAGGTGATCACAAAGATCGACTGAAGAGAGTCACCAACAAGAAGCATCGCCGGCTACATGCTCCAACACACATGAGCTTAAATTGTGGGGCATAATGACAATTTCTCAATTTTCTACATTTATAACTAGGTTTTGGGTAGTCTCCTTTTTTTGCACAAACACTTGTGTTTTTTCAGATTCCCCTGGTCACGGAGCCTGCGCTCCCCTGGTCACGGAGCCTGCGCTCCCCTGGTCACGGAGCCTGCGCTCCCCCACTGTAGTGTTTTAGAAGAATTGTACAACATGTCTTCTTTAGGGTCTTAAGATGCACTTGTCATTTACATTATATGTCTGTTTCACTTATAGTTACATAGTTACATAGTAACATAGTTGCATAGTTACATAGTAGATGAGGTTGAAAAAAGACGTACGTCCATCAAGTTCAACCTATGCTAAATTTAGACAACAGATACTTTATCCTATATCTATACTTACTTATTGATCCAGAGGAAGGCAAACAAAAAACCACATACAGTGCTGCATCCTATCCTTTCTATCTCCATACAGTACTGCAACCTATCCGTTCTATCCCCATACAGTACTGCAACCTATCCTTTCTATCCCCATACAGTACTGCAACCTAACCTATCTATCCCCAATACAGTACTGCAACCTATCCTATATATCCCCATACAGTACTGCAACCTATCCTTTCTATCCCATACAGTACTGCAACCTATCCTTTCTATCCCCATATAGTACTGCAACCTATCCTATCTATCTCCATACAGCACTGCAACCTATCCTATATATCCCCATACAGTACTACAACCTATCCTTTCTATCCCAATACTGTACTGCAACCTATCCTATATATCCCCATACAGTACTACAACCTATCCTTTCTATCCCCATACAGTACTGCAACTGCAACCTATCCTTTCTATCCCAATACAGTACTGCAACCTATCCTTTCTATCTCCATACAGTACTGCAACCTACTGTATCCTTTCTATCTCCATACAGTACTGCAACCTATCCTACAGTATATATCCCCATACAGTACTGCAACCTATCCTATCTATCTCCATACAGTACTGCAACCTATCCTATATATCCCCATGCAGTACTGCAACCTATCCTATATATCCCCATACAGTACTGCAACATATCCTATATATCCCCATACAGTACTACAACCTATCCTTTCTATCCCAATACTGTACTGCAACTTCTCCTTTCTATCTCTATACAGTACTGCAACCTGTCCTATATATCCCCATACAGTACTGCAACATATCCTATATATCCCTATACAGTACTACAACCTATCCTTTCTATCCCCATACAGTACTGCAACCTAACCTATCTATCCCCATACAGTACTGCAACCTATCCTTTCTATCTCCATACAGTACTGCAACCTATCCTTTCTATCCCATACAGTACTGCAACCTATCCTTTCTATCCCCATACAGTACTGCAACCTATCCTATCTATCCCCAATACAGTACTGCAACCTATCCTTTCTATCCCCATACAGTACTGCAACCTATCCTTTCTATCCCCATACAGTACTGCAACCTATCCTTTCTATCCCCATACAGTACTGCAACCTGTCCTATATATCCCCATACAGTACTGCAACCTATCCTTTCTATCCCCATACAGTACTGCAACCTGTCCTATATATCCCTATACAGTACTACAACCTATCCTTTCTATCCCCATACAGTACTGCAACCTAACCTATCTATCCCCATACAGTACTGCAACCTATCCTTTCTATCTCCATACAGTACTGCAACCTATCCTTTCTATCCCCATACAGTACTACAACCTATCCTTTCTATCCCCATACAGTACTGCAACCTATCCTTTCTATCCCCATACAGTACTGCAACCTATCCTTTCTATCCCCATACAGTACTACAACCTATCCTTTCTATCCCATACAGTACTGCAACCTATCCTTTCTATCCCCATACAGTACTGCAACCTATCCTATCTATCCCCAATACAGTACTGCAACCTATCCTTTCTATCCCCATACAGTACTGCAACCTATCCTTTCTATCCCCATACAGTACTGCAACCTGTCCTATATATCCCCATACAGTACTGCAACCTATCCTTTCTATCCCCATACAGTACTGCAACCTGTCCTATATATCCCCATACAGTACTGCAACCTATCCTTTCTATCCCCATACAGTACTGCAACCTATCCTTTCTATCCCCATACAGTACTGCAACCTATCCTTTCTATCCCCATACAGTACTGCAACCTATCCTTTCTATCCCCATACAGTACTGCAACCTGTCCTATATATCCCCATACAGTACTGCAACCTATCCTTTCTATCCCCATGCAGTACTGCAACCTGTCCTATATATCCCCATACAGTACTGCAACCTATCCTTTCTATCTCCATACAGTACTGCAACCTGTCCTATATATCCCCATACAGTACTGCAACCTATCCTTTCTATCTCCATACAGTACTGCAACCTATCCTTTCTATCCCATACAGTACTGCAACCTACTGTATCCTTTCTATCTCCAAACAGTACTGCAACCTATCCTTTCTATCCCATACAGTACTGCAACCTACTGTATCCTTTCTATCTCCATACAGTACTGCAACCTATCCTTTCTATCCCCATACAGTACTGCAACCTATCCTTTCTATCTCCATACAGTACTGCAACCTATCCTTTCTATCCCCATACAGTACTGCAACCTATCCTTTCTATCCCCATACAGTACTGCAACCTATCCTTTCTATCCCCATACAGTACTGCAACCTATCCTTTCTATCCCCATACAGTACTGCAACCTGTCCTATATATCCCCATACAGTACTGCAACCTATCCTTTCTATCCCCATGCAGTACTGCAACCTGTCCTATATATCCCCATACAGTACTGCAATCTATCCTTTCTATCTCCATACAGTACTGCAACCTATCCTTTCTATCCCCATACAGTACTGCAACCTATCCTTTCTATCCCATACAGTACTGCAACCTACTGTATCCTTTCTATCCCCATACAGTACTGCAACCTGTCCTATATATCCCCATACAGTACTGCAACCTATCCTTTCTATCCCCATACAGTACTGCAACCTATCCTTTCTATCCCCATACAGTACTGCAACCTGTCCTATATATCCCCATACAGTACTGCAACCTATCCTTTCTATCCCCATACAGTACTGCAACCTGTCCTATATATCCCCATACAGTACTGCAACCTATCCTTTCTATCCCCATACAGTACTGCAACCTATCCTTTCTATCCCCATACAGTACTGCAACCTATCCTTTCTATCCCCATACAGTACTGCAACCTATCCTTTCTATCCCCATACAGTACTGCAACCTGTCCTATATATCCCCATACAGTACTGCAACCTATCCTTTCTATCCCCATGCAGTACTGCAACCTGTCCTATATATCCCCATACAGTACTGCAACCTATCCTTTCTATCTCCATACAGTACTGCAACCTGTCCTATATATCCCCATACAGTACTGCAACCTATCCTTTCTATCTCCATACAGTACTGCAACCTATCCTTTCTATCCCATACAGTACTGCAACCTACTGTATCCTTTCTATCTCCAAACAGTACTGCAACCTATCCTTTCTATCCCATACAGTACTGCAACCTACTGTATCCTTTCTATCTCCATACAGTACTGCAACCTATCCTTTCTATCCCCATACAGTACTGCAACCTATCCTTTCTATCTCCATACAGTACTGCAACCTATCCTTTCTATCCCCATACAGTACTGCAACCTATCCTTTCTATCCCCATACAGTACTGCAACCTATCCTTTCTATCCCCATACAGTACTGCAACCTATCCTTTCTATCCCCATACAGTACTGCAACCTGTCCTATATATCCCCATACAGTACTGCAACCTATCCTTTCTATCCCCATGCAGTACTGCAACCTGTCCTATATATCCCCATACAGTACTGCAACCTATCCTTTCTATCTCCATACAGTACTGCAACCTATCCTTTCTATCCCCATACAGTACTGCAACCTATCCTTTCTATCCCATACAGTACTGCAACCTACTGTATCCTTTCTATCCCCATACAGTACTGCAACCTATCCTTTCTATCTCCCTACAGTATGTAAACACTTGCGCTTTGCATGAACCCCGGAATATATCCATATCTATGCTGGTGGTACAATATAATCCAAATGCAGTTTAATCCTTCCAAAAAGTAATGCGGCCTGAGCAGTTTAAAGCCGGCTAACAATTAACAAATAACTGTATACAGATGTTGTAAGACTCACTGGCTCCGTGACCGCGGACCAACCGCTGAAATCTGCAGCCCATGTGCGGTCGCACCGCGACTCCCGGAAAGCAGTATGTGCGCCGGAGCTTGAAACCCCCTACAGAGGTCTATATCTCCAGAAGCAGGGGTCCCCAGAGTTAAAATGAATGGGTTTCACCTCCACAGACCCCCGGCTTCAATACAGTATATAAAAATGAAAATGACAAAAACCATTGTATTACGGTGAGAGCTGCTCAGGGAGACACACAGCGAGACTGTTCCTCTCTGGGATTCCTCTTCGAGGCTGATTTTTTGGCCTCGACCGACCCCCGGCACGGCCGCGATCCGGCTCTCGCAAACTCTCGCGGCCGCGGAGGCAGTAAGTCTTGCTACATCTGTATGTAGGTACTAGTCCTACTCTTTCAGTGATTAAGCCATTTTACATAACTGTCCATGTTGCCACCATGATAATGAATTTACCATGCTATTTGGTGCAAACATGAAAGCTTCAAAACATACAGGTAACCGACTATACTAACTCCAAAGTAAAATGGTTCTCTAAAGTAATATTGTCCTCAGTAGTTTGTTTGAAATTGTTGGGTTGATGGCTGGATATTTCATGAACTAATCCATAAACTGGTATATAACCCACACGCCTCGTTGGACATCCTTTAGCAGAAGACCTGGCCAGGCGGGGCATTGTTCAAAAGCTATTGATATACGGTAGTTGCTTACGGGGACACGACGGGTAATTCATTAAGATGCTATTGTTCCGACTATCTCATGGAATCTCCCTCTCAAGGTAATTGGAGTTTTTGTGCAGTAATGCCGAATCTGCACTATTGCACCCTAAAGAATTACAACCGTGGTGTATGGTACGGTGCGGCAGACTCCCTTTATTTAAGTAGACACTCACTATATCTCCTAATGTTGTTTTGTTCTGTTATGCCACTACCACATCCAACCACAGATATACATTGTTTGCTGACAAAGGCTGTTAACACTGGAGCCCATGCTTACATTTCCTCTGCCTTTCTTAATCTTTAAAATCATTATAGATGAGTTACTCAAGTACTTATGTACCTAACCAACTTCCTTCAAGCTGAACCCAGCTCTCGCCATCTGTGATCATCTTCCAGAAAAAAATTGCTAACTGTCCCCAGGTGTAATAACAGAGCCTAGGCTGCCTATTTCCAAAGAGGAAGTGCTGTTGCATCCTAAATAGTTGCTGAAGCAAGCCAAGGAAGCGTGATACATTAAAACTCATTAAAAAAAAGGCATAACGAGTGAGGAAAAATGCAGTACATTTTATCTAACACGACACAAATTATTTATAAAATAGAAAAGCTATATAGGTTTTTTAATAGTTAATAAAAATCCCACTTGTGCTGCATTTGCATGTTTCAGACCGGTCTGCAACCCTGTCTTTCCCCATTATCGCTTAGCAAACAGTGCTTCCACTGCAGCCAGGGATTCTGGGCAATGACATGCAAATGAGCACTGTGTGTCGCTCTTTGCTTCTCATCCATTTTAACATGGAACCCTATAAGCGTATGCCTGCCGCATTACACAGCTTTTCAGCGCAGCCATGGTTTTGAATGTAATGATGTTCTATAGGTTTTGTATACGTATATATTGAAAGAAATGCTGTTTGGATTTGCTGTGGTCCTAATAAAACGTGCTGCAATCTTAGCATACTGTACCCGTGTCTGCTTCGTTTGTTTGTACAATCAGGTTTATGGGATAAAGTGCACCAATGACCTCCCATGATGCTGATGGTCTTTTTAACCTGATTTCTACAGAGCTTCCTGCGCAGTAAACATATGTTTAATTGTGGAGCGATCGCTTCGTGTGACCTGCCCTCTGAAGTAACCATACAAAGAAGCGCCCTCTTCCATTTAGATCCCTTTCCCAGCTCCTTGAAAGCAACGCACACAATCACCCTAGAAACAAGTGTAGCCATATAGCCCCTATCTACTAAATTCTCTGCCCTAGCACCATGCGTCCTGGTAAGAGCAGGCAGTGCTAGGGTTTAACCCCTTTCACATGTGATGTGCTAGCATTTGAGCCTCATCACCCAGATATTACATTGTTGTGGTTCCCAGGGGCAGCCTGAAAACCATTGGAGCCATGTGCCAGGAGGGGGGGGGGGCTTACAGCCATGTGCCAGGGGGGGGGGCTTACTCTGGTGGTCCTGTCCAGTTGATGGGGCTTAGGAGTGGGACACACCCCTGGTATAAAAGATAGCTCCAATTCAAATGAGGTTCTGTTCCAGACCTACCCCTTAGGGGGATAGGTGAGGGTTCTCTCTGTTCTGCTCCTTGGGTAGTTGGTACTGAGTTCTACCTGTCCCCATCAGGGGGTAAGGGGGTTGAGAATAGCCCAGGGTCCTCAAGCCTCTGGGATGCCTAGTCAAGGGAAGAAGAGGAACCAGTTATGTTCATTTAAGTTCTGATCAGTTGCAATAAACTTGTTGCATTGAGGCTGACACTCCAGAGTCATTTATATACACCATGGAAGTTCCTGTGGGGATAAACCCCTGCCCCTGGAATAACCCTGCAGGATGGATGCCCTTCACCATCCTAGTAGAGCTTCCTGTGTTCCCACTCCCTACAACATCGCGGACACTCAGCCTTCTGTGAACAGGTGAGCACCAGCATGACAAACACCCATGTACCCTCAAATCTCCCTTAGGGGGGGATAGGGGTGTTACATAAGCAAAAAAGGGATTGTAGCCACTTACATGCTGGTGGCCCTTGTGACTAGGGATGTGTAAAATGTCTGCCTAAATCCGACACGGATTTGCCATTTCCTTTGACCTGTGGATTTTCCCGGATTAGTCTCAAAAGGCAGATTCGAGTAAAAATCAGAAGATGAACCTGAAATATAGTTTTTGCGTGGTGGTGGTGGTGGTTAAATCCAAGACTGAATCCGAGTTCGGATTCTTAAAAACCCACTGGGATTTTTTAAATACCCAATCCAAAGATTGACAGGTTCGACAATGTCTACTTGTGACATCCACTCCGTGTCACCCCTGTCTGGCTCCTCTGTAGGACACCATAAAGGTCAAACTTGTTAGTCTTAATTCTGTTCAATGCCCTTTTTATACCAGAACATAAATATATGATTCATTTTCCCCAGATAAAATATTTTTTAATCGTACAAGTAAATGATTAAATGCATGAGTATGTACTGTATGGCTAAAGAGATATGCACCGACAATATATAAGTAACACAGCTCTTGTTAAAACAAATCTCCAGAATGCATTTTGAATCAACAGAGAAGACTGTTCCTGTACAACCTCAGTCATATAAAGAGAGCTGTTCTGTAGTCTGTTCTTATCCTTCTCTCCCCTCAAAAACAACACCGACCTTGATGGATGGTTAAGGTCATTCCTTCCCAAATTCTAATAATAGGTAAATTAATCTGGCTTTTATAATAACCCACACTGAAAATAAATTAGACTTTCAAAACTGGTTGGAGATATGGCTGGAAGAGGTAATTGATAAAGTATATAGTGCATGAAATATGAAGCAGCAAGATGCATAAACCTTGATGTCTCCAATGGTAAAAATCAACTAATAATAAAATGTTGCAAAGCTGTGAAATGAATAAAAATCAGTGATTCACACACAAAAAAACCCCTTCTATTCCTTTCGGCATCATTGGTTTCCAGAGTCTGAGGGATCACCGTTTTGAATGGCAACTGGTTGATGATTTCAAATGAACGGCATTAGAGACCATCACCAAGCGCATAACCGCGGACGGGCAGATTGAATTGGGAGCTGTTTGGTATTGTCACTAAGCTGTAGGGTCATTAACACGGTGTATTATTGTTAACATCAGTTGAAGCGAATGAAAGTCAGCCGTAGGTAATAATGCTTCAGGGGATATCTCTCCTAAACCGGGTCCTTGTGTAATTTCTACATTCTTAAAAGACACCTCTTTAACAAAGCGTATGGGTGGCTCCGCTGGCTGATACTATACAGCTCATATGCACTGACCTTGGTCCTCTTGCTGTCTCTGTAAGTTCTCCCTACTTACCACTTAGATCGTAAGCTCTTTGGGTCAGGGACTCTTTTTCCTATTGTTTTATGTCTTAAGCACTTATTCCCTTTATGTGTTATAATATTGTCACATGTATTGCTGCTGAAATTGAATCATTATTGAAACATTGAGGGCTTTTTTCAATACTGTGAAGCTCTGGAAAAGATTTGAGTCCCAGGCATGTCAATGGAACTCTCCTATAGTGGTGGTATAAGTGTTAGTATTTGGGTGCAGTACCATGTAGGACTAATTTAAATGGATGGAATTGATACAGTACCGTGTGTCCTGAAGGTCCAAACAAGATGATTGATTAATTTCTTTAAATATAACAGAGAAGTATTAATATAAAAAAATATATATTCTTACATTTTCTTTGAAATATTTGTAAACATTGTAACCTGAAATGCATACTCCATTAAACATATTGTATCAGACTTACCTAATTTCACTAACACCTTGTTCATAGCCTAAGGAACATTTAAACAAACAAAGGTGGGAAGAAAAAGGTTTTCTCTGCACTCATGGAAGGGAAAGAATAATGACATGTATTGTACATCAAAGTCACATAAAAGCAAAGACAATAATAGTCTAATAAAATTACCATACAATAATTTGAGTAACGTTCATATATAGTGATGACAATATAAGCAGTGCTGTACATACAACTCTCCCCGCCCTGCAGAGCTTACAATCTAATTTTGGTGACGTTGAGCCACCTTCCCAAGTTCATAAGGAGCTGGGATTTGAACCGAGTTCACCTGTTGCAAAGGCAATGGCAGGGCCACACAGCTCCGACCTTCAGCCCCTCTTCTGTATCTGTATATTACATCTGACGAACTTGATATAAACATAACAAAAAAAGTGATATTTTATTGTCATCCAGCCAGTTGCCTATTTAATGGCATACGCTTTTGACTTTCAGAAGTAAATAGCTGCATTCATAAGGACAGTACTTACAATTACCTAGCCTAAATTACACAACGCTTATGCACTTTGCATTAAACAGTACTTTTCTGTACAAATTGCTTTGCAAGTACATCTGGTGCCCACTGGGCAGGAATATTTTTGCACTGCGTATATATTTTCAACATGCACAAAAAAGGAATGGTACATTCATGCTCAGTGTTACTCTATATTGCAGCATATAAAATGATCCAGAGGAAGTAGAAAGTCCTGAACTGTTAATGAAACTTGAAATACTTTCTTAAAGCAAACACTGTCTTAGAAAACAATATTAATATTTGTTTCTTACATACAGTAGTGCTGACAAACTTCCTGGCGCTGTACTGTGCATACAGAGGTAGCAAACTTTACTTTCTCCGATGCCGCGGTTACCTGCGGTCACGGCACCAGGGGATTCACGCGGCAGGAGGTCCTATTCGTAAGGATAGTGTTCTGACCTACCGTGTATGAGTTTCACTGGATGTGCACTGAGCTCTGTCTGTGTTTTATGTTCTGTCTCTGGTTTTAAATAGTGTTCTGACCCGACATATAAATGTAGCTGGCTTCATTGTTCCCCCAGAAATCTCATCATGTCCAGTGCCGTCTTAACACATGGGCACGCTGGGAATTTGCCCAGGGGCCCCTAGAGCATAGGGGCCCCACGCTAATCCATGCACAGACCAGAATTTAACACTAATGTTCCGATCACCCGCCTCAACATTCAAATCTCCCGCTAACTCGGTAGAAGGAGAAAAATGACGGCTTGCAGCGGAGAGTTGGCGTCTCTGCATTCGCGAGAGAAATGTCGCCGTTTTTATTCCTTGCAATGTTATGGAAGCAGAATATGGTAACGGATTCGCGGGAGGCAATTAACGGCTATTTTATCGATAATCCCCATTTTTATTCCTTTGAGTGGTTGTGTAGGCCGGGCCCTGTGCACTGCTTTGCCCGGGGCCCTATAATGCTGTTAAGACGGCCCTGATCATGTCCCATTGTAATGCAGTATATCACAGAGTTTCCGTGTGATTTAATGTCAGGGTTGGGGCAGAATATCACACAATAACTATCACAATATACCCCATCGAAATGGAATAATGAAGCCGGGTATATCCGTAGAGCCATTGCCTGTGTTACATAGACAAACGTATTAACCAGGTCACTGCTGGATATTGTGGCCGCTCATTGCTCTGCCAGGCACTGCAGTGCCTTCCAGCACCAGCTGTAAAGGTCACAACTGTTGTGTACTGTGAATGGAATTTTATTTTTTCAATAGGATGACAATATATAATACTCGTCACGAGTGCTCTGTTCTGATTGGCTGCCCATCCTGTACTCTGAGGGCTAAATGTACCACTCAGAGGTCTTTGGTTTCTGCATGAATAGAGCTGTCTGTCAAACGCTCAATGCAACGTGGAATAATTTACCGTTTCAGACTCAGAATGTGACTGCGCAGCCCTGGATTCCAGGTTATCATGTCAAAGTATTGGTATTGTAATTCCATAGCACAGCAGCCGGACAGTCAGAATATATGTTCCAGTTGGTCGACTTTTGAAAAATGTAACCATTACGTTCCTGGAAGTCCTCCTCCATTTCTGGTCATGTGATCACTTCAGTGGTGATCACATGACCACCGCTGCCCAAGGTTGATGGAAGTGAAGGGGCTTCCATGGACCTAGATTGACAAAACAGGTGATGCGCTGTTCTTATCAATCATGGCATGGTTGAGTTGGAGTACAGTTCTTCTGTCTCTCCCCTGGACCCGAACTCGGAAGAAGTAGTAGAAAATTTTGCTACATAAAGGTGTGCGTGTCCCTGACTAACTTCATATAATAATAATAACACATTTATTTCATATAGCGCTTTTCTCTAAAGCACATTGTATTGTATGTCTTTCTTTATATAGTGCCAAAAGTGTACTCAGCGCTTCACAAAGAATACAGTACAGGGAATTAAATAATACAATAAGTGCAGC